>NW_021758491.1:0-804 GCF_005508785.2 Acyrthosiphon pisum
CCATAGTGAAAACGAAACGTCACTATCTGACGGATCGTAGTTATTACGTCAATTGAACGCGTAAATTAATAGTTTTTAATCAAATCTACTTTTTATTGATGTATCTGTTACAGGCAAAGTAGAAAAACGGGAATTTTGCACAGTGCCCATTTAGATTTGGGCACTGTAGGTTAAATATTGAATATTTTAAAAATAAAATAAAACATTATTTTACTGCATTATTTAATAATCATAAAAAAAAACTTGAAATAGACGCTTCAAATATTAGTTGCTATTTAATAGTTTTTAAATATATTATCCAGTATGGCACCTCCTACTGAAGAATTCATATTTTTATCTGAAAGTGGTTTGACATGAACAAGATGAATGTTATTTACTATTAAATTATAGTTATTTTAATAGTTTTAATTTAATTAAATATTAGTTATTGTTACGTATAAATACCGTTCGACATAGATGTGTGCAGTAATTAGTTGTCCACTCAAATCCGGGCGGGGTACACTTTGCCCGGGCAATCTCGTACAATGCCCGGCCAATGTATAAAAAAATGAAGTATTAAAATGGTCATTCTTACATTGCCCAAAATGTTCGGGCATTCTACACAGTGCCCGGCCATTGCATAACAATGCCCGGATTTCCTACTTTGCCCGTAACATATCTATAAAATATACCGTTTCTCTAGTGAAGTAAAAAAAACAAAATTAGACAAAATTGAATAATTTTACTTGTCACACTGAATGTTGAATTTAATTATTACGACTAGACTAAAGTTAAAATAAACAAAACGATCATTTTGCGCCTTGA
>NW_021758492.1:0-854 GCF_005508785.2 Acyrthosiphon pisum
AAGATTATAATACAAAATACAAATACTATCGTGGCGATTAGCGCACACTAAAAAGATTGGCTAGTATAACACAATATATGGCGATTCGCGCCTACACAATTAGTTACACTACCAAAAATTGACACTTCGACACCGACCGGCGATTTGCGCACGTAATAATATTTTCTCCGCGTTGGCGTAACGGGATGGACTGAAGACCCCGGCAATCGTGCGGCTCCTGGCGTCGACGGCCGACCGGGCGTTATCTACATGTTACATAATTCATGCACGACACAATTATAATAATAATAAACAATAATATAAATATTCACGAGCAATAGGTATGTGTGAATTTATGAAAACAATTATAGGTCGTTGACCTACACCGGGTTGCGCGGTATAGTGGTGCGGCGGCAATTAAACATTAAAATTAAAAAATTATCTGGCGACGACAATCATAACGTAATGGTTTCTTAATATTACTTCTGTCTCGCAAGTTGTACACGTTGACATTTGACCCATTTCCATGTTCATGTTCTTGATTTTCATTGTCATCTACACTTATTGGTCCAAATTCATTTTCTATGACTTCATCTCCTTCTGGTTTATTGCTGTGTTCTAATGAGCCGTCGTTGTGTAAGCTAAGAATATCAATGTTGTTACTATCATTTAAATTATTAGAACATTCTACAAGTTGGTCATTTACAACATTTTCATCCTTGAAAATTACGTCTCTACTAAGTGACACCTCGTTATTTTTTTTATACCAAATACGATACCGTTTTGAAGTTTCTGAATATTCAACAAAGTATCTTTTTCGACTTTTCGCATCCCACTTCATTCGTCGTTGTTTTGGAACTAAACTATATGCATTT
>NW_021758493.1:0-613 GCF_005508785.2 Acyrthosiphon pisum
ATATTTCACTGGAATGCAAGCACTAAATTCACCTTTCTCATTTTCCGATTGCGTTGCGTTTTTAAAATTCCAACCATAATTTTCATAACAATTATAGTTGTCTGGTGTACAGGATAAGTAACCTTTCAACGAGCTAGTGATTCCAAGAGCACGTGTGCTATCTACTTCTATCCCATTGATTTCCAATCGTATTTGTTCGAAGAGGAAAGAGTAACCGTTATTAGATAGTTTCACTTTGGTAGCATCAGTTATTGTTCCTTCCAAAAAAATAAAGCTTTCGTGTAGATATGGGTAGACATCCGTTTGCTGGATTGATATACGTATTTCATCATTATTATTAAATGATGTAGTATACGGTGTGTATGAATGATATTCAATTTTCGTAATTTTAGAATCCGTTTCGTACTGTGAAGTTATATCTAAAATATCACTCTCAGGCATTCTGCTTTAATTGATAACCCAGAGCTTGTAAAATTTTTTTATTTTTTACCGTTAATTTTTTTATCTTATTTGATGTTGCTGGTAGCACTTTAGTCTTATGACTAGTTGTGCTGATCCCGAAGTAGCGGGTTTATATTGAATTTCAGTCCTATCTCTAGACCCCGCAACGTTT
>NW_021758493.1:42153-43025 GCF_005508785.2 Acyrthosiphon pisum
TGATTATGCGATCAACACTGCTGAAAATCACTATTTTAACTCTAGTGTTATAAATATTTTGGATTTTAATGTTTTTTCAAACAATGAGGAAGTAAGTAAAATAATCAATAACAAATGATGAAATCACAAAACTCAAAAAACATAAATTAATTTTTTAATAAAAAGAACAATTTTGTTGCTCATTTACAATATTACAAAACTGTTTTCATATGTTAATAGATTGTTTATAACACGGTAAAACTTTGGGAATTAACATTGCCTCCAAATTGGCATAAATATTTGTCCAATGACAAAACTGTTATAGGAATTTCAGAAATAGTTTTTATAAAAAATGAAAAAAACATAAATTCATTTTTACGTAAAAATATAATTATTGAAAAGGATTTGAAAATAACATGCAATATATTGGGGAAGAATATTAATGCAGAAAAATTTCAAAATTCCTTAAATAAAGTGATTAGTCAACAGCATTTGGAAAATGTCATTAAAGAAGCAGCAACAATGAAAATTTGTAGAGGTGTAGACTTCTTATATGACAAAAAGTAAATAATATTATAAATTAATCATCAAATGTATTACTTAATATATTTTATAATGTAGGAGCAGTTCATCATTTACTGTAATGTATTATATTAGAATGAGAATGAGACAATTTTCACAACAAGAAAATAAGAAAAAAAAAAAAGATAATAGAAATAAGAAAAAAATTGCCAAATTCTCAAAAACTTAATAAAATAAACATTTTTAAAATACAAAACTTGTTACACACTCTTTGGATGAATATTTTGATAATTGACTTAGAAAAATATCAAAAACTATTGAATTTGAATAACTGGAAATATGTTAACTGTGAATATCATTGATCTTATGAC
>NW_021758494.1:0-1238 GCF_005508785.2 Acyrthosiphon pisum
AAATGCATCTCAATCACTTGCCTGAGTGGTATGAAAAATGGCGTGTCCAAATTAACCAAAATAAATCGGTACACACAACGTTCACGCTCAAACAAGGAATATGCCCAAACATTACCCTTAACAACATACCAATTCCCACATCCGACACGGTCAGATACTTAGGGCTAATTCTTGACAAAATACTGACGTGGAAAAATCACCTTCAATCCAAAAGGCTATCCTTAAATAATCGCATGCGTATTCTCAGACCCCTGTTAATTAGAATTAGAATTAGAATTAGAACTACAATTATGGGGTGCGGCAAAAAAATCAAATATTCCAAAATATTTCGCTCCGACGATTGTCCAATGCTCCCCCCATATCTCTAATCTAGCCCTTCATAACGATCTCTGTATGAGAACAATAGAAGCGGAAGCACGCATTTTCTATACACGTTTCCATAAACGACTTCAAACCCATATAAATCCTCTTATAAAAGACCTTTCTATCCTTACACTCCCAGGAAACCCTAACCGTAGGTTAAAAAGAAAGTGGTGCCGTGACCTGTTACAAAACTTTAATGTCTAACTCTCTGAATAATAATAATATAAACAATTAAAAAAAAAAAAAAAATTATCATTTGCCAAGAACCACTAATGGGTGGCTGCTTATTCCAAACAATCATGTTCTACTACTCTTATCATATAAACTTATTGTGCTTCAAATAGTATAGATTGTTTATGCCAAATAAAAATAAAAATAAAAAAAATAAAATTGTATAGTTAATGGAGTTTGTCTGGTTTTGTTAAAGAAAACATGAGACAACGTCGTTGGTATAATGTTTTTGAGAATTATTATAATCATAAACTATTAATACCACAAATATTAAAAAAAAATTAGCAACAAAAATATCAACAGTTAAAAATTAAAATAATACCCGTAGACATGCATCTATATTCTATTCTATTTAGTTGATATTAATTATTAATATTTTTCACTTCTACAACGAAATTCAACTACTTATCAAATTATTCACCTGACAATAAAATGTTGCCACAAAAAAGGGGAAATAACCATTGGCTATTTTTTCAATGTGTCGCTTGTATAACACTAGGACACTAGGTATATAATATATAGGACACAACAATTATTAAAAAGTGGATACAAATAATTTATCATATAGGTGTAATTTTTAATGCTCACTGCAGTTGCATTTTTTGGGTAAAATCTAAAACAGTTCATATTTATTTTAAGAAAAT
>NW_021758495.1:0-1104 GCF_005508785.2 Acyrthosiphon pisum
TACTACGATAACCATAGGTGTTCTTAGGATTTGAAATTTGAAAGGAATTTAGTCTCGTATCCATTTTAAACATAATTTAACAAGTCCATAGTTGATGGACCTTTCACTGATAAATTATTTATCTAAAAACTATTTTTGAATAAATCTAGCTTATCAAATCTAACTCCGCCGGAACTGCCTAACTCCGCCGGAACTGCCTGGCACTCCGAAGGGCATATCAGAGCGCCCTGAAGCGCGCTGGTCAACCAGGTGTCTAAAATCGCCAGAACCACGGCGAATCTGATTCGGCCCCAGAGGGTGATACGGGCCTACCGATCCGTCTCCGATGAGACATCCCTGCTGCTGGCGCGCATGCCACCGGCCGACCTAGTGGCTCTAGAAAGGATGAGGATCAGAGACCGGTTAACCGAACCCTTGGACCCCGGGGCAGTCCGCCCATCGAAAGCGGCCATCAAGCGCGAGGAGAGACAGGCGACCCTCATGCTCTGGCAGAGGAGGTGGGAAAGCAGCAGGAAAGGCGAGTGGACTCGTCACGCGATACCCAACGTCAGGAGGTGGATGGAGAGAACGGTTGTGGGGGTGCCCTCGTCGTATCACATGACCCAGGTGCTGACGAACCACGGCTGCTTTCAGCATTACCTGGCGTAGAGGGACAGGGCTCCCAGCGCCGCGTGCAACCACTGTGCAGGGGACTCCGACACAGCAGAGCATACACTGTTCGTGTGCGAATACTGGACCGAACACCGCGCCGAACTGCAATCTCGGCTCGGCCACCAGCCGACCACCGCTGACCTCTCCGATATACTGTGCGGGCCGGACTTCGACGTCCTCCCCGCGGACTCCGAGGAGAGAGCCGCCCTCTTGTCCGAGGCCGACAAAAGGCTACGCCTACTGTACAAGATGGTCGAGTCCATAATGAGCCTCAAGGAGGAGGAAGAGAGAGCTCGCCAGGCGCTGGAACCAGGAAGACGAAGACGGTGACGACCTGAACGAGTCTCCAAGGCCGGCGGGCTGAGTGCCGGGCCGCGAAGACAATCATAACCACACCCTTGAAACTCAGCTCCCCGAGTAATACTCCCTGGCAGTCGGATACCAAACTAGCAA
>NW_021758496.1:0-798 GCF_005508785.2 Acyrthosiphon pisum
ATTAAAAAACGAATGAATGTAGATACTTGAAAATTCCACTGAATGTTTATATTAGAATTTTCTATACACGATAAACATTTGAAAATAACTTGACTCTTTTTGAGCTGCTTACGGACATTGTCATTTTTCAATTTTTTTAATTTTTTTTTCTATAAATATCAATAAAATTTTATTTGTTTGGTAAAAATGCGTGAAAATTTAATGCAAGGATCCTGATATATTTTTACAATAGCAATTGTAAAATATTAAAAATACATAGGCACACATTTTTTTTATAAGCATTTGAAGTTGAAATTTTGACAACATTTATCAAATTTAAAATTGAATAATTATTTTGTAGTTAAAAATTTATAAAATGTTCAACTTTTATATCTAAGGATTGAGAATTTAAAACAAGATTTCGCGTAATTATTTAATTCTGTTACCAAAAATTCTAAGAAATACATAAGCACAGTTTATTTTTATAGTCATTTTAAGTTCAAATTTGGACGAAATTACATATTAAAAAACCTGGAATAACTATTTTAGTTATTTTGTTGTGATTGTATAATATTACTTGTGGGTACTTGAAACTTCTAAAGTATACTATTATATATCTATGATAGTACCACGATTTGTTGTTGATGTATAACGCGTTACCTAATGGATATTGTGATATGATTAATTTGGAATTTATTATTGATACCTATTATAGGTCAATTTTTTTTTTAATACTATAGATAAGTATACCTATAATAGGTATGTCTAATACCTAGACTGACAAACCGTCTCCGCTCAAATTGTTTTTCTTATACAATG
>NW_021758497.1:0-821 GCF_005508785.2 Acyrthosiphon pisum
TAAGTGGATGTCACTCTGCTGTACAGTAGGTTACAAGTGTGGTCACTGTATAATGGATAGTATTAAATTTGAATTCAATGATATAATATCACTGTATAAGAAAAACGATTCTGAGCGGAGACGGTTTGTCAGTCTAGGTATTAGACATACCTATTATAGCCTATAGGTATATTTATCTATAGTATTAAAAAAAAAATGACCTATAATAGGTATCAATAATAAATTCCAAATTAATCATATCACAATATCCATTAGGTAACACGTTATACATCAACAACAAACCGTGGTACTATCATAGATATATAATAGTATACTTTAGAAGTTTCAAGTACCCATAAATAATATTATACAATCACAACAAAATAACTAAAATAGTTATTCCAGGTTTTTTAATATGTAATTTCGTCCAAATTTGAACTTAAAATGACTATAAAAATAAACTGTGCTTATGTATTTCTTAGAATTTTTGGTAACAGAATTAAATATTTACGTGGAATCTTGTTTTAAATTTTCAATCCTTAGATATAAAAATTGAACATTTTATAAATTTTTAACTACAAAATAATTATTCAATTTTAAATTTGATAAATTTTGTCAACATTTCAACTTCAAATGCTTATGAAAAATAATTGTGCCTATGTATTTTTAATATTTTTCAACTGCTATTGTAACAATGTATCAGAGCCTTGTATTAATTTTTTACACTTTTTGGTCCAATAGATAAAACTTTATTGATATTTATAGAAAAAAAAAACTAAAAACATTGAAAACTTACATGTCCGTAAACAGCTCAAAAGGAGTCAAATTATTTTCAAAATTTT
>NW_021758498.1:0-811 GCF_005508785.2 Acyrthosiphon pisum
CGTAAAAATTTTTATTTTTAGAACTAAGATTTTAAAATATAATACAAGATTCCTTATAGGTTAATCTACCTTTATCAAAAAAAAAATGTCTATAAGAAACTCAAATTAAATTTTTATGAGCGTTTGAAATTCATATTTTTACAACATTTGATATTCACTCAATTTCTTACGTAACGATTTTCTTATTTTCTTATAATTAAAAAACGAATGACTGTAGATACTTGAAAATTTCACTGAATGTTTATATTAGAATTTTCTATACACGATAAAAATTTGAAAATAACTTGACTCTTTTTGAGCTGCTTACGGACATTGTCATTTTTCAATTTTTTAAATTTTTTTTTCTATAAATATCAATAAAGTTTTATTTGTTTGGTAAAAATGCATGAAAATTTAATGCAAGGCTCCTGGTATATTGTTACAATAGCAGTTGAAAAATATTAAAAATACATAGGCACAATTTTTCTTTATAAGCATTTGAAGTTCAAATGTTGACAAAATTTATCAAATTTAAAATTGAATAATTATTTTGTAGTTAAAAATTTATAAAATGTTCAACTTTTATATCTAAGGATTGAAAATTTAAAACAAGATTTCACGTAAATATTTAATTCTGTTACCAAAAATTCTAAGAAATACATAAGCACACTTTATTTTTATAGTCATTTTAAGTTCAAATTTGGACGAAATTACATATTAAAAAACCTGGAATAACTATTTTAGTTATTTTGTTGTGATTGTATAATATTACTTGTGGGTACTTGAAATTTCTAAAGTATACTATTAAATATCTATGATAGTACCACGGTTT
>NW_021758499.1:0-819 GCF_005508785.2 Acyrthosiphon pisum
ATCGGCAACGCTTAAGCACAGATAATGTTCTTACCTAAAAGTTTTAAGATAAGTCAATTCACTCTAGTATCAAAACTAACAGGACACTATTGAAACTTGCGAACGACAATTTGCCATGTCGTGCGTGTGTAAGACGGAGACAACAAATGTATGGGTAGCGTCCTCTTAAAGTAAAATATTATTATTGTAATTGTATTTGTATGAAAGTAACTGGGATACAGATGTAGAACAGTGAGGACTTAAATAAACTATCTATTAAGTTTGGAAATTTATTTCTAGTGGAAAATGTTGGCTTAACTGATGAACATTTAATTTACCTGTTAAATAATTTAAACAATTTTAAATTTTAGATATTAGACTTAGAAAAAGACACTGAACACATAAGGTTTTTAGCTTTGGATAAACTTTGCCGTAGTTATCAACATACAGATGAATTATCATTGTAACTGAAATACTGTAGCAATGTACTAGAAATAAGTCAAACACCAGATATTTACTGTCTGAAAGCAGAGGGATACATTGTCAACTCAATGTTTGATGAAGGTCAGTAAAATAAATACTGTTTTGTTAAATAATTATTTATAATTATATACATGTAATTTATTATAATGATAATTTACAATTGTAAAGATGCAAGCCAGAGCAGTGACTTGATTATTTGAATTGTATATGTAATACTGAAAAAAAAATCAAATAGGTGTGGGTTTTGAATAGCTCATGGGTAGTCAATAATTCAATAGATATTCTTGTATTGATTTATAAAAGAGAAATAACAGTGATGCATTTTTTAACTATTGACATTATTGATTATTCGAACTG
>NW_021758500.1:0-1000 GCF_005508785.2 Acyrthosiphon pisum
ATGCACTGGGACAGAGTATATAGGTATAATGTAAATATAATTCTTTCTTTCGATCAATAAAAATGTATACGGCGTGTACATAATATGGAATTTTGCAGGTCATTAATCGACCATGGTATAATTATTGGTACGCGGTAATCTGTATGCTCTTACTGCACGATTTACAAATCATGAAAGTGTAGACGAATACGTACGTTACCCCAGCACCCCCACATACGATTACTGGATGTCGTATGAATTTCGAAAAGGGTCATACAAATTCGCATGTCTCGCGTACTAAATGATGGGACTGAAAAAAACACAGTGTTGCCACCGAATCTTGTGAGGGGTGCTGGGGAAACGTTTCTCCAGTACCGCCCCAGTTTTTTGTTTGTGGAGTGATAACTAATCGCGTACAAATTTGAAAAATGGTCATAATAATAGTATACTAAATATAAACACAAAAAAAATACGAAAATCGTATGTGGAGGTGCTGGGGTAACATACGTGATTAGAAAATTTCTATACAACCAGTCAAGAACGGATCGAGGTCGGGGAACAATTCAAAATTTCTTTTTACTACCATACATATAACATATAGTATAATATTATATGTTAATTATTAACATTATTAAATATCTCTCAAATCATGTTTTTTATTGATAAAGTCCACTTAAGAATAACGTCAATCCGGTTTCACTCTATTCGTTTTTGCAGGTAAATAAATCACAGCATCGCAATACATAGCTGCAGTATAATGGTAATTTATAGTAAAAGACTAAAATATAGTTTAATATTACCACCGCGGTCTGCCGGTCTCTATTTAACCCGTTTCGTTCCGTTGTCTAAATAATTCGTATGATATATGCAATACAGCTGTGGACCGCCGAGAACCTGCGGCGCAGCTGCAAGTGTATTAAGGCACCTGTTAGATTTTAGGAAGACTCGTCTTGTCTTCGCTGTAAAAAGTCTAACCGCCGTCGAGAAAATCGCCGCGTGCGTATCGTAATAATCCGTAAGT
>NW_021758501.1:0-2124 GCF_005508785.2 Acyrthosiphon pisum
AAAATATAAAACGAAAACCGTCATCTACCTATACGCATATCATGTGTTTGCCTTGCCGGAGTCGTCTTTTTGTGTCGTTCCGATATATACAAACGATCGGTATTCGGTGCCAGTATCGATTTCACGGCGAGGCAATAATACGATATTATAATAATATTATATGCACCGGCGATCGATAGTCCTCATACGAGATAGCACCCAACTACCTATATCGTTTCCCATCGGGGACATACACACTATCCTCGACGTAATACGACAATGTATAACTTGTAAGATATACCGCACGATACCACGATGGCTTGTATGTTTTATTATATTATTATAAACGAAAGGAGATGACTGTTATTTTCGTGTAGCGTTCGATTACACATTATTCGTTTGTAATAGGTATACAATAACCCTTGTTGTTGTTCAATTTTATCATCGATCAACGAATACCAGACGATATGATTTACTTACGCTTGGAATCGAAGTAAAGGTATTTTATGTTTTGATGTTTTCGGTACCTATATATATACCAATCGTGAGCTGAGTGACGAAATCGAAATTCCCACGCGAGTACATTTTTAAACGTCTTATGATAATATTAGATTATTATTTAGTGTGGTTCGTATCACTTCGTCTGTACACGAAATACAAACTATGTCGAACAAAGGACATAACATATTATTATGTATCGACGCGACCAGATTGCGATCGAATCGTACGACAATATTTAAATAAGTGATGTTGTACAAATACGCATGTATAAGGTCATTCTTATTTTAGGTATATTTGTTTCGATTCGTCTGAAAACGGTATAAACACATAGGCAAAACAATAAGCTTCAATTTTATAATATCATACAATAATTATATGCTACAAATTATTTTTGTTGCCGTAACAGATAGTCTGTTATGTAGTAGAGTGAGAGAGCTCGGCGGACAGAAGGACACTGCTGCACAATAGAAACGTATAAATAATAGCAGCTGACAAACAAACGCGATGATTTTTGGCAACGACGTTTAAGTTTAGCTAGGCGAATTGAAAATATATTTTATACCGAATATTAATAGCGTAAATGTCTAACGTTTCGTATACTGTGTCGTCGTATAGTCGATATAGTCATATTCGTATAGTCGTCGGTGAAGAAATATAACGTCAAATAATATCGTAGGCAGGTACGCAGTAAATTATTTACGTTCGAAAAATCGACTTTCGAGACAGTACACGATCGTGTAGGATTTCGATTTGCTCAACTGCTGTAGTATGTGCCTACCTATAAACTATACAGCTGATGATAAAACCGTCGGTCGTCCATGCGATCGAGATCGGTTCAAAATCTAAAATGAAAACGCGGGAGACGTTCCATTTCGAACTACCGGTACGGACTCGGGAGGACTGCACGGGGATGTTAAATTTATCGTCGCAAGGATTTCAAGAAACAATTTAAACGAAACGTCCGCAAAGGAATTTCGGGCCGATTTGATTTCTCGGCGTGTACGTGTCTTAGCATATTGCACCGACTCTGCCGGTGAGATTAGACGGAAACTGCAAAGAGTAAATAATTTCCTTTCATCTCTCACAGTCGATTGTTGTTGTTATTATTATTATTATTCGGATCTTTGGAGGGTATGTCTTTTCGCCCGAAACGTCGGCGTCGCCGTTGTTGGCGGGGTGACAGTTAAATATATGTTTAGGAAATTAGGTTAAGTTACTATTTAAGGTCGAGAAAGTTTTGTTTGGTTGAGTTCAGCTTGGTGGTGTGGACTCATCGGGTTGCGTATCGCTACATTATAACATTTCATATTACTATTATTATTACTATTATTTGTTGCATTGATAACGCTAGCTATAAATGATAATTATTGTTTAGAAAGTTACGAGTTATATTTCAATTTAGTTTTTGGCTGTCAATTTAAATGACTTAATGTATTATTGCGCCTGAGTTTGAAAAGCGGTCGGTAACTCGTGTGCTGTGTAAATGCAGTAACTTTGTGTTTGCCATTTTGATTGTGTTATCATAAAGTTTATTATTCAATATATTATTCATTAAAGGCACTATACGCCGTACTACCTATGAGCACCGACACTATAAACACAGAGTACAAAATTAAATTCACAACAATTCCGTTTATACTACAT
>NW_021758502.1:0-956 GCF_005508785.2 Acyrthosiphon pisum
GAAAAAAAAAAAAAAAATAAATATTGCATTTCGATTTTCTGATCTTTTTGCACATTGTTTTTTTCTGATCTTTTATTGTTATAAAAGGCACTGGGTCAGGAATGGTACATATATACTACTTACCTATGTTGTATGATGTAAATAACATTAATAAGTTAATTTCACTATGTTCCCAATATTTATAAAATTTGCTGTAAATTAACGGAAAATATATTAATGATTGAGCTTTTACTTTATTTTACTTTACTTTACAATAATTGACATTGTATTAATTTTTAGTTATTATTAGTTTTAGTAAATTTCACTATGTTTACAATATTTATGATATTTTCACTGAACTACTGAATTAATGGTTGAGATTTTACTTAATTTTATTACTATTATATTACTACTGTTTGCATACTATTTCACATATAGGTAATTAGGATATAATTTTCCATAATATGATTTTTACAATATTTATATAATTTACATTTTATTAATTGTTTTACTCACTAAAAGAGTGTTGGTTTTTTGTTTAACACCATTTAATAGTTGTATTTCTAAGCAATTTCACTATGTTCACTCTATATCACTGTCAACTGCTGTTCATTTATTTGCATTGTATTAATTATTTAATAGTTGTATTTCTTTCTTCTTCGTTTTATCTAATAATAACATTAATAATATGTTTTGTACACTAATATTACTGTGAACCGTTGTTAATTAATGTATACTGTATTAATGATTGCAATTTTACTTTATTTTATTTGTATTGTATTTCTTTCTTCTTTGTTTTTATGTAATTATATGTTATTAATATGTAAATTTCACTGTACTCACAATATTTATAATATTTTGTACACTGTATATACTTGGACTACTTGATTAATTTATATTGCATTAATGGTTGAGATTTGACTAATTTTATTACTATTATTTATTACTACTGTGACTGTATATACTATTTATATTGC
>NW_021758503.1:0-1418 GCF_005508785.2 Acyrthosiphon pisum
TATAAATTTGGTCAACATTTAACTTTAAATGCTTATTGAACAAAAACTTGTGCCTGTGAATATTAAATTATTCATTATCTACCTATATAATATTATATGTGTGAACAATTATTTTTATACCCTTCTATTGTTTAGAATTTTGATGCGCATATGATATACGATAATTTGGTACAGGTAAACAGACGATACGCAAATGATAATCTGTCGCCGATGTGCAAACGATGTACGATATTATGGCACAGGGAAACAGACGATGCGCAAACGATATACGGCCAAACCGTGGTACTCTCATAGATATATAATAGTATACTTTAGAAGTTTCAAGTACCCACAAATAATATTATAAAATCATTACAATCACAACAAAATAACTAAAATAGTTATTCCAGGTTTTTTAATATGTAATTTCGTCCAAATTTAAACTTAAAATTACTATAAAAATAAACTGTGCTTATTTATTTCTTAGAATTTTTGGCAACAGAATTAAATATTTACGTGGAATCTTGTTTTAAATTTTCAATCCTTAGATATAAAAGTTGAACATTTTATACATTTTTAACTACAAAATAATTATTCAATTTTAAATTTGATAAATTTTGTCAACATTTCAACTTCAAATGCTTATAAAAAATAATTGTGCCTATGTATTTTTAATATTTTTCAACTGCTATTGTAACAATGTATCAGGAGCCTTGTATTAATTTTTTTACACTTTTTGGCCCAATAGATAAAACTTTATTGATATTTATAAAAAAAAAAAACTAAAAAAATTAGAAAACCTACAATGTCCGTAAACAGCTCAAAAAAGGTCAAATTATTTTCAAATTATTTTCAAAATGTTATCGTATTTAGAAAATGCTAATATAAACATTCAGTGAAATATTCAAGTTTCTACAGTCATTCGTTTTTTAATTACAACAAAATAAGAAAACCGTTACGTAAGAAATCGAGTGAATATCATGTTGTAAAAATATGAATTTCAAACGCTCATAAAAATTTAATTTGAGTTTCTTATAGACATTTTTTTTTTGATAAAGGTAGATTAACCAATAAGGAATCTTGTATTACATTTTTAAATTTTAATTCTAGAAAGAAAAATTTTTACCAACCATTAACTCAAAATAATTTGCTCATTTTCGTGATTTTTACATATTTTGTCAATTTTTGAATTTTAAATGCTAATAAAAAAAAACTGTGACTAAGGATTTTTAATATTTTTCAAATGTCATTGTAACAATATAGTAGGAGCCTTGTAATAAATTTTCAAGTATTTTTACTCAACAAATAAGTTTTATTGACATTCATAGAAAAAAAAACTAATTAAATTGGAAACTGAAATTGTCCGTAAACAGCTCAAAACAAATCAAAATCTTTTCAAAATTTTATCATGTATAGAAAATGGAAATATAAACAACCAG
>NW_021758504.1:0-1612 GCF_005508785.2 Acyrthosiphon pisum
CTATTATTATATGATATAATGTTTTTTACCTTTGTAAGGGCCAAGGTACCTAACCTTATTTTAAGCAGGCAACTTAAATACTTATAGGTATTTATTTTTGCTATACTTTATCAACTGACATTATATTGATTTATTACAATAGTCTTATATAATATAACGTTCATTATTTAATGTATTTATGCATTCATTTTGTGTAGGTACACATATTTAATACAAGTTCTAACATAACATTTTTTAAAAATATTAAAATATTATATCGTATATTAAGTTTGGTACCTATAGCTACATTCTGGAAATAGACAATGGTGTCTTTGTTAGTGCTCATATTTTGAAACTAAAAAAAGTAATAACTGTAAGAAACACATTTTAACATACCCATTCTAATTTGTCCTAGAAAAAGATATTTAAATCTTAAACTTTTTTTTTTAAACATTTATTTCATAACCATGTAGTAGACATATTTATTTTAAACCCCCAATTGATAAACCTAAGCAAGATAAAATACAAAACAATTTTATTCATATTAGGTAGGTACTATTAAACTACTACTATTTGAATAAGTATGTATGCTATTTTGTTTTTGTTTTTGATGATAATAATATGCATATAGGTTATGTGTTCGAACCAAGTTCAACTAGAGGGCGCTAGTCATTTCGAATTCGAGTTATAACCCGGTTCCGGTTACGCATGCGCCAACCTTATCGGCGGGACATCGTCGCGTTCGCTCACGATCCGTTTTTACCGTTGAACCAGTACGCGTACGTGTGTCGTTACCGAGTTTTTCACGCCACGCTAATGTAACGCAATTTTAACCGTCTATTATTCGTTTATCACGTGTTGTTGTGTTCCGTATACGGCCGTGAATACGTGTATTCCCGAGTGCGCACGATATGGCATGCTAATATTTGTCACTGCCGTTCATCCGCGAGTTTTTCTCCGGACATCGTAGGCGTTACGCGGTCGATCATATGTTTGTGTTGTCGCCGTTATTGGCAGTTGCGCACGTGTTTGTGACGTTTGTGTTGTCGCCGTTACTGGCTGTTGCGCACATGGCTTTGATTATTCGCGTTAACTAACTAGTATTTGTTATACACGCATTACGTGACATACGCTTGGTCAACTATTATATTGTTTGGTTCATTGTGATGTAAACCGCCGTATGTATATTTGATTGGGGGACATCGCATTCGTCGACATATCGTATGGGGCAGCCGATCAACGACCAGGTCAGACGTATCACTCCGTATTATCATTATGTATTAGATTATCATTTTTATCGTATTGTAGCGGTTGTTGATATCAACACCGTGTGCTTATGCATAGAATACAATAGAAACGACACTCCCCCCACCACTTCACTTTTTTTCATTTTGTCAGCGGACTGATTGATGTTGTATGCATAGCGGGAGAACATGAAGTTATAAACAGTCAGTAGCTCTATTATCACTGCAAACTGCGGATATCACCTATCAGTTGCCTATTACCATAGAATACTAGTATTAGTATCAAAATTATTTTGAATGGCGGGAAATTATAAAGATAGTGTGGCACGTAGCGGATCAAATGTGTTATCACGAACAGATCGCTACGGCCAACTAAACACTAGTTATAA
>NW_021758504.1:3694-4851 GCF_005508785.2 Acyrthosiphon pisum
TATGATGAAAACAGATTTTGGCATTTCCACTACCAAAATATCAGTATAAATAGCTGCAGATATCAAATAGTAATAAATTTCATATTGTATTACCTATCTGTTGACATTTTGCGGTATCATATACTTATCTTAATGTATCATAATGCTTAGTATTAACCTTGTAAAAACATTTAAGAATATATTTTTTTTAATATTGTATTTTTAGAATACATAGTTTGTGTATTTTTAAGTGCATCATTACGATTTATACAATTATCAATAAAGGATTGTAAAATACGTTTTTGTTATTATTTATTTAAATAATAATAGTAATTCACAAAAAGTTGTATACAATTGTTCAATATATTTATCATGAGCAATGTACATACTATATAATATATATACAAGTCCAATTTATTGACATGATATTTGGTAATAAAATTATAATGTAAAGCATAATATTAAAATTTTTATTTAGACTATGAAAAAAAAGTATACTATGTTTCAAATATTGCGCGGAAAATATAGACCAATAAATGGTTTTTATTATTATAATCTGATAAGTATAGAAATGGTTGATAAGAAATTATGTTGTCAAAATGTTAAATCCTGGCGCATGCGTGATAAGCACTTGGAACGTTGGGATTTGTCCCGGCGCAGATCCAATCGTCAGTGGCCCACCACAATAGGTTTGATAATATTCTATGGTTGATGTTGTGAACACAGCGGGAGAACATGAAGTTACGCACTTTATCAAATTGATTCAGGCAGAACAAAGGATTTCAGGAGAGTGTCGTTTCTATAGTATTCTATGGCTTATGTTTATAATATTATTATTATCACACTCACGTTTGTGATTTGTTGATCAATTATTATTTGTATTATTATTTGGTAGGACTAACATATCATTTAAGATGCTCTCGTGTACATAATATTTTCCTGCTTATATGCAATAAATTTATACAGTCCACTATTAAAATATCATTTGTTTTAATTCTATATATTTTACATCGCCTTTAATTATTAATTATTTATTAAATTACCAGTGAAAGAGTTAGGATACAACCATGTATATTTAAACTGGCTATTACAACTAACTGCCCTTCTGTTTTTACTTTATACAATCTATTTTTAAATTTAAGTAAATTTTCAAGAGTAGATTGGCTGAACTGTTTTAC
>NW_021758505.1:0-739 GCF_005508785.2 Acyrthosiphon pisum
AAAAAATGTGTGCCTTTAATGTTTATATGTTCATTACTTTTGAACTTCTAATATGAAATTACTTATGGTCTATGGGTAATTTTTCATGTTTTTCGATTCAGCAATCCTTTCATTATCCTTTTTTGATACATTTTATATTTTTTAATTATTATAATACATACTATTTGAATACCTATATCAAATTTATAATACATCTATGTATTTTGGGTTTTTTAAAATATTGAGCAATGAAAAAATATACTTAATAACCGGTACACATTTGATTCCTAACGATTATTAGATAATAATTGAACATAAATGGACGTATTTAATTTTCTTTTTTTTCCATATAATATACTGTCACACTGTATAGTAGATACGTTATAAGAATAGACATAATTATTAATTTGAATGTTTACATGGTTTTCTAAACCATTTGACTATGATCCTATACCTAGTTTTTTATTTCTATGATTAATTAATAGTTAGGTTAACTGTTTAAGTTTTGCCAATACCAAATAACATAACGTACCTAGTCCAATATATTTTTACTATATTTCTAAAATCTTAATTTTCTAAATTATACATATTATCTAGTATCTATATTAAATCCTTTCAAAATCACTTTTTAAATATGACGATCAAGTTACTTAAATATTTGATTTTATCGATGTGGCAACGATCAACAAATGATTCAATTTACACTAATCGTTATACACCATTATATATTTTACTACTCAGTACTATACTACAGCTATTG
>NW_021758506.1:0-1390 GCF_005508785.2 Acyrthosiphon pisum
TGTCCGTTCGGGAATCGACTTTCTCCCGAGAAGACTGATGGCTAGACACTCAAACTCAGAATCTGAATTTCCGATTTCAACACACACACTCCAGAACCGGACATACACGCCCGGGGCGTCGTCTGCGATCCTCGGATTGCCTACCTGACTAGATACTTGCATACCAGCGACTTACATTCCCACTGCATCCGATCCGCCGCAAGTGGATTGTCCGTTCGGGAATCGACTTTCTCCCGAGAAGACTGATAGCTAGACACTCAAACTCAGAATCCGAATTTCCGATTTCAACATACACACTCAAGAACCGGACATACACGCCCGGGGGGTCTGCGATCCGACGTAGTCGGATTGCCTACCTGACTAGCTACATGCATACGAGCGACTTACACTCCCACTGCATCCGTTCGGGAATCGACTTTCACCCGAGATGACTGATAGCTAGACATTCAAACTCAGAATACGAATTTCCGATTTCAACATACACACTCAAGAACCGGACATACACGCCCGGTGCTTGGTCTGCGATCCGACGTAGTCGGATTGCCTACCTGACTAGCTACTTGCATACGAGCGACTTACACTCCCACTGCATCCGTTCGGGAATCGACTTTCACCCGAGATGACTGATAGCTAGACATTCAAACTCAGAATACGAATTTCCGATTTCAACATACACACTCAAGAACCCGGACATACACGCCCGGTGCTTGGTCTGCGATCCGACGTAGTCGGATTGCCTACCTGACTAGCTACTTGCATACGTGCGACTCAGACCCCCACTGCATCCGATCTGCCGCAGGCGTATTGTCCGTTCGGGAATCGACTTTCACCCGAGATGACTGATAGCTAGACACTCAAACTCAGAATCCGAATTTCCGATTTCAACACACACACTCCAGAACCGGACATACACGCCCGGGGCGTCGTCTGCGATCCTTGGATTGCCTACCTGACTAGATACTTGCATACCAGCGACTTTCATTCCCACTGCATCCGATCCGCCGCAAGTGGATTGTCCGTTCGGGAATCGACTTTCTCCCGAGAAGACTGATAGCTAGACACTCAAACTCAGAATCTGAATTTCCGATTTCAACACACACACTCCAGAACCGGACATACACGCCCGGGGCGTCGTCTGCGATCCTCGGATTGCCTACCTGACTAGATACTTGCATACCAGCGACTTACATTCCCACTGCATCCGATCCGCCGCAAGTGGATTGTCCGTTCGGGAATCGACTTTCTCTCGAGAAGACTGATAGCTAGACATTCAAACTCAGAATACGAATTTCCGATTTCAACATACACACTCAAGAACCGGACATACACGCCCGGTGCTTGGTCTGCGATCCGACGTAGTCGGATTGCCTACCTGACTAGCTACTTGCAT
>NW_021758507.1:0-698 GCF_005508785.2 Acyrthosiphon pisum
TCGTGATAATTGTCGGCCCGTACCGTTGGAATTGGAGACAGTAGTTTTTGACAAAAAAAGACGTGGTAGCGAGGCCCCTCCCTTTTTGTTTTCTCTCTCAGACCAACGCGCAACAAAGATAGAACGCTTTCACCTAAAATCGTTTTTTTTATGATTTTTTAGTAATCTTACGAAGAAAATCACCTATTAAAAAAATTATAGACAATAATATTTTAGAGGTATGACATATCGGTTTTATATTTTATCAGCGGTCGGGAGTAGCGTGCCAATTGTAGCGACGCTACTTTAGCTGTAGCGATTAACATAGCGTCGCTACAATACATACAATGTAGCGAAATACTATAGCGCGCTAGAAATTTACGGTTAGCGTATCGAAAATGTTCATTATTAATTTATCGCTACTTCTAACCTACTTCATGATAAATAAAATATTAAGATGTATGTTTATTTATTTAATTAAGATGACTAGATGAGTGTATTTTTGAATTTTTCTGGTTTGACCCGTACCGCACTAATGAGTAATCATAGTTTATAGATAATACTATAATCATAAGAGCATTATTACAATGTTATATTTTATAATATTGAATACAGAACCATAATTAATAATTAATATATTAGTATTTTATTATCACTATTTTTATTTTCGGCATTCGGCGTTTTCTGTGTTTCTTTTAAGTATTAAATTTTGTATGTAA
>NW_021758508.1:0-809 GCF_005508785.2 Acyrthosiphon pisum
GGTAAAAATGATCAGCCCATATCAGTCATATCTAACTGATAAGTCGTTCTCGTTCATATTGACATAATATTATATTCCGATTGATAAATATTATATTATGGCAACATGACTAATGAACTTATGTACTAAGGCACTAAGCCTATACTACAATTATTACAATAATAGATTAATTGCTATCGAGTTTTCAGGTATGAGCGAAAAAAAATTAATATTCGTACCTAATAGGTGCAGTATTCTAGTGACGCGCGAACGTGCAAAAATCGTAAAATAGCGAACTTCATTATGCTATAACTTCGAAACTAAGTCCGACCGCCAAATTCTGACTTTACCATCGTTCTCAGTATAGTTAACTACATAAGTCTAAAAAAAAAATTGCAAAAAAAAGGGTGTCCGGTAAAGTAACAAAATACCGAAATACCTACAAAACATTCTGTGCTGAGTGCTTTTAAGTTTTTACGCCATCTGTGGATTATTATATTATATTCATTCTAATGTGCCTACTTATTACAATAGATATTTTATTTTACAGTTGACTGACAACAGTCTTGGTCGAAAGTATAATATGTGGATCATTGTCTGCTGTCTTTATTTGAAAAATCAATTGTTAAATAATATTTCAAACTATGAGTTTGTCATCATTGGTAAGTAATATATTAATAATTTGACTATGTATATGGGATGTTTATGGAAAATTTGAATGAACTATGGTTTCATTTTAATCAGTCAAATCCTGTTTTTCAATTTGATATTTAAAAGGACTCTAGTTACTGAATTTATAAGTACTCTAATGATAAATAGATTCACCTAAT
>NW_021758509.1:0-813 GCF_005508785.2 Acyrthosiphon pisum
TGTAGTACTAGGACAGTCCATCGATATCTTATCCGTAGTACCATCCACATTGTAGTCCCTACTCTTACTACCATTTTTCGCGACTCGCACTTTTGTGACTTGTGTGGAACTCTCGTATACTTCTGTACTCTCAATTTCTGTAGTACTAGGATAATCCATCGATTTTCCATCCGTAGTACCATTCAAGTTGTAGTCCCTACTCTTACTACCATTTTTCGCGATTCGTGTGGTGGGCCCTACTGTATCAGTTATGTATTCATATTGTCTGTTGCTTTCTGTAGCCTTGACCTCGACTGACTTAATTGTCGTTACGTTAATAACATTTCGTTTTAATCTATTGTTATTTCCGCTTTCTGTACTATCTACTGTAAAAGCTTCAACGAAATAATCGTACTTTCCTAAATTCTCTCGTTCTATCGTTCCATCTAATTTTTCTACTTCTGCTATACAGGACTTTTCTAATAAATATTCATTTTTAGCACCCCTAATATATCCTTTTATAGTTTCATGTGGTGTATTACATATAAGCCTTAATGTCACTATATCACACCCATTATTCTGAAATTGTGGTACGGTTATCCTATCCCTTTGGTGTTTTGCTATTCCTACTATTTTTCCCGTATCAATGCCCGTGTCTATAAAATTAATTTTTGTTGCTGATATTCCCTCAGCACTGGCATTTTGTCATCAAGTTTATCTGCTTTTACACGTATTGTGGTCCATAATAGCAATCTATAATATATATATTTTTTTTTTATGTTAATTATTATTCTGAACGTTATCGCGTTCACATCCCACGTCGACTTTTATTTT
>NW_021758510.1:0-1427 GCF_005508785.2 Acyrthosiphon pisum
ACGCTACCAACGTGGTCGGCAATCCACCGTAGGTGGATTGCATACCTGGTGATATACGCTTCTCATTATGTCTGCGATTCGATTGCCTATCTATGTGATTTGATGACTGATAGCTAGATAATCGAATACACCAATCGACTCTACACTTTTTAACAACACAGGAGATCGTATCCATAGATATTAAAGAATGGATAGGCCATTTACGGGAACGAACATGAACATTTGTTGAGGTTATAGACTTATAGAGGTCTTATCACAAATAGATATATGTATAATTATTGTATATAATTTATGATAAGACCTCTGTCAGAATGAGAAGCAATGATAAAAAACAGTCTTTCTCTCTTCCCCATCCCGGTCCCATGACCCTCTATTTTGTTAATATAGCCATGGCCTATCCATTCTTTAATATCTATGATCGTATCCAGCCTATCCATTTACAACGTTTGTGACGGATTGCTAGACGCTCTAACTTTTAAACATTACCGTAAAAACGTCAAGCCTTATCTCCAATCCATATCACTAATCCTTATCACAAATCCTACGTTTTCGTCTTACAACTTTACTGTCGTGACTTTTATAATTCCAACGACATTGTCTCCAAAATCGGTATCCACTTTCAGCGAGTCCAACGGGCCCCGAGTTACACTTAGAGCTAGTCTTAATATATAAAATCTTAATATATAAAATGACAAGGAAAACAGCTGTCTGCAAGCCACCCGTGGAACGGAAAACGCCAGCCAAGTGAAACCGTGGCGTAAAAAATTTAACACCGCTCCGTTTCTACAGTCCGCCCGACCCGTTCCCGGCGATTCCTTGGCGCGTCCAATCGCGTGCCTTCGACGCGGCGGCGGCGGTCGGTTGGTTTTCAAATGCTTTTTTCGCCAGCGTCAGTCGTTATTATTGCTTTTTTTTTTCTCGATTCGTTTCGTCTTTTCAATCTCCGCCTGTGCTCTATTTGTTAAGTTTATTTCTTTCAAAACCCGTGGATATGCGGTTTGTACCCAAATTCGGTTTGTACCATTGACCTATTATAAATGGACTGAGCGTTTCCTATCTTTCGTGTGTAACAATCTTGGGCATAGAATGAGATAGAGCTAGTACTCCTATTTGGAAGAAAGGAAAAAGTTATTTCTTTTGTTCCATGAAAAAATACAACTTGTTGATCTTCATAAATTGTTTATTATTTACAACTCTACTGATAATGAAAGTTTACAGCTTTCGAAGTACAAATTATAAATGTATAATATACTATATAATATTATAATAATGTATTAAAGTAAGGAAAGTGTAGATATTATTTTATTTAATTTATTTAATGAATGCATAATTTTTGAACAATTTTATTGGTGTTTAAAATGTATAATCTTTGTAAGCGCTGAACGAATTCTTTGCTGAGTTGCGATTGATTTTTATTGTAATGATGA
>NW_021758511.1:0-1107 GCF_005508785.2 Acyrthosiphon pisum
ATGATATAATATCACTGTATAAGAAAAACGATTCTGAGCGGAGACGGTATATCAGTCTATGTAATAGACATATATATACTTATCGATGGTATTAAAAAAAAATTGACCTATAATAGGTACCTATAATAAATTCCAAATTAATCATATCATAATATCTATTAGGTACTTATAAGTTATAACGCGTTATACATCAACAAAAAACCGTGGTTAAATCATAGATATATAATAGTATATTTTAGAAGTTTCAAGTACCCACGAATAATATTATACAATCACAACAAAATAACAAAAAAGCTGGGTAAGTGGATGTCGCTCTGCTGTACAGTAGGTTAGAAGTGGGTCACTGTATAATGGACAGTATTAAATTTGAATTCAATGATATAATATCACTGTATAAGAAAAACGATTCTGAGCGGAGACGGTATATCAGTCTATGTAATAGACATATATATACTTATCGATGTTATTAAAAAAAAATTGACCTATAATAGGTACCTATAATAAATTCCAAATTAATCATATCATAATATATATTAGGTACTTATAACGCGTTATACATCAACAAAAAACCGTGGTACTATCATAGATATATAATAGTATACTTTAGAAGTTTCAAGTACCCACGAATAATATTATACAATCACAACAAAATAACTAAAATAGTTATCCTAGGTTTTTCTTATGTAATTTCGTCCAAATTTGTACTTAAAATGACTATAAAAATAAACTGTGTAAATGTATTTTTTAGATTTTTTGGTAACAGAATTAATTACTTACGTGGAATCTTGTTTTAAATTTTTAATTCTTAGATACAAAAATTGAACATTTTATAAATTTTTAACTACAAAATAATTTTTCAAATTAAGATTTGATAAATTTTGTCAAAATTTGATCTTTAAATGCTTATAAAAAAAAATTGTGCCTATGTATTTTTAATATTTTTCAACTGATATTGTACCAATATATCAGGAGCTTTGTGTTAAATTTATACACTTTTTGGCCCAACAGATAAAACTTTATTGATATTTAAAGAAAAAAAAACTAAAAAAATTTAAAACTGAAAATGTCCGTAAACAGCTCAAAAAGAGTCAAAATATTTTCAAATTG
>NW_021758512.1:0-773 GCF_005508785.2 Acyrthosiphon pisum
TCAAAATTCGATCTTTAAATGCTTATAAAAAAAAATTGTGCTCTATGTATTTTTAATATTTTTCAATTGACATTGTAACAATATATCAGGAGCTTTGTATTAAATTTTTACACTTTTTGGCCCAACAGATATAACTTTATTGATATTTATAGAAAAAAAAACTAAAAAAATTGAAAACTTACAATGTCCGTAAACAGCTCAAAAAGAGTCAACATTTTTTCAAAATTGTATGGTGTATAGGAAATGCTAATATAAACATTCAGTAAAATTTTCATGTATCTGCAGTTATTCGTTTTTGAATTACAACAAAATAAGAAAATCGCCACATGAGAAATCGAGTGAATATACAATGTTGTAAAAATTTGAATTTCAAACGATCATAAAAATGTAATTTGGCTTTCTTATAGTCATTTTTTTTTTTGATAAATGTAGAAAATCTTATAAGGAATATTGTATTACATTTTCATATCTTAGATTTAAAAAGAAAAATTTTTATGAATTTCTAACTCGAAATAATTTGCAAATTTTCGTGATTTTTCCATATTTTGTCATTTTTTGAACTTTAAATGCTTATAAAAAAAAACTGTGACTAACGATTTTTAATATTTTTTATCTGCCTTTGAAACAATATACTAGGAGCCTTCTATTAAATTTTCAAGCTTTTTTATCCAACAAATAAAATTTTATTGATTTTTTTAGAAAAAAAACTAAAAAAAAAATGGAAAATGAAAATGTCTCTAAACAGTTCAAAATAAATCAAAATATTTCGAAAA
>NW_021758513.1:0-1072 GCF_005508785.2 Acyrthosiphon pisum
TATCAAATAGTATACAGTCATATCATTATACAATTTAATTGCTAGTCTTTATAAATAATTTATTATATAGAATCTGTAACAGTATTTTAGGCTAACCAAATTGGACTCACCTAAAGACAGTAATATAATATCAAGTACCTACTACATAGAATATTATATATTTAATATTTAACTACATAATCGAGCCCATGTCCCTAATGCAGATAATATTAAATACCTATTAGATCAATTAAATAGTGTTATTTATTAAGTTGATTTTATGTTCATATAAAATCATACCTATGGAAAGGCCAATAGGCATCAACCCGACCCAACCACCGTATCGACTCTTAATATTTATACATTTATTTATTATAATATAAATGTACATTGTACCTACCTACAGGATACAGACTGTGGCTATATCGTGCAGATTTATGCCAAATCAAATATATAAATACGGCGAGCCGAATGGGCGAAAGGACAAAAGGCAGTAAAATATAATATAATAAAGCAATCAAAGATTGACATATCGAATCAAAGAAAATGACTGTATATAGTTATAACAGCACTGTCAGATCTCCAATTCCCGCGAGCGGAACCCGACGCGAGCGAAGAACTGCCGCGGGCGACTCATACATTTTGCGGGGAACGCGAATAAGTCTTCGACGGGGCCGTGCGAAGTCCGTAGAGGCGGTAATACTCGAATTTTGAAAGAAATATGATAACGGCGGAAGTGATAGCAAAAGGTAAATAACAGAAAAAAAAATACGAAAAAAAAATTAAATTTAACACGGCCGCCGAAAATTAAATCGAATCCCGGCGACCGGTTCGAAACCACGACCCCGGGTCATCCGCACCTACGCCTAACCGACCTGCCTACCTACTGAGTTGAAAATTGGAGTCAAATCTGTGACTCTTAAGATGTGTCGCCGTCCCGGCGAATTACGAACGCGGTTCGCACGTCCGCTTCGAGCGTCGGAGCGGGCGATCAGGCCGCGTCGGACGTCGGACGACCGGATTCGTCGCTCCCGGACGTCAAAAACGCGATATTCGCGAAAAAAATCGAACGTCCCGACGCACATATTTATGC
>NW_021758514.1:0-958 GCF_005508785.2 Acyrthosiphon pisum
CATTGAACTGCATCGTCGAGATTGATATAATAAAATCACATTCGGCTAATTTGTACTTATTTTGACCGGTGTTCGATGGAAACGACTTAAAAGTTCGTAACCTAGATACAAATGTAGAGAATTCTGGATACGCTGGTGTTGAATTGAATCGTATTTGGTCGACCAATGACTGGACATCGTTTGTGCATTTTTGGAAATTCATTTTTAAAAAATTAAAGAATAACTTGGAAAAAAACAATTTAATGAGATGATGAGAGAATTGATGAACGAAACACGACTTGACCGGACAGCTAATCGATAGTGACTGAGTATAATAAAAATAATAATCAACTTTGGAAATTAAAAAAAATAATTGTAAATTTGTTTATCAAATTTAGATAAAAAAACAGTGTAACCAACATGAGTAGAAATGAAATACTGTAAATATTTTTACGAGGTAGAATTTGGTAGACAATCAGTGTGAAATGTGTTACACGGTAAAATAAAAGTCTCCAAGGGGGACATTCCCCCTTGGAAAAAAAAAATTACCGTGGAAAAGCTGGCTGTGAACATACAAATATATACTACTCTTATGAGTGCCATGTAATTTGTTTTACGCGACTTATCTAGTGATCAACAAAAAATGTGTGACCAGTAGAATAATATTTCCTATACAACACGGCACACAACCTCATCACAGTATGTTTATATTATTATATAATAACATAATATCCATAATATAATTAAAACTTAGTACTTACTGTTACTGTTGCATAGTGATACCAATTTTTTGCTTCGTGAGCTCATTTTAACGAAAATAAAAAAAAAAATTTAATGCGAACGACAGTCGAACGTCGAAAACTGAGTGATAACATAACTTTATTATTTATATTATTATCATATTTTATTTTATAGTTGATATAAGAAAAATAATAAATTACAGTGTGTCCATTTGGACATATTTTTTGTCAATATCGTA
>NW_021758515.1:0-693 GCF_005508785.2 Acyrthosiphon pisum
ATGATATAATATCACTGTATAAGAAAAACGATTCTGAGCGGAGACGGTATATCAGTCTATGTATTAGAAATATATATATTCTTATCTATGGTATTAAAAAAAAATTGACCTATAATAGGTACCTATAATAAATTCCAAATTAATCATATCATAATATCTATTAGGTACTTATAAGTTATAAAGCGTTATACATCAACAAAAAACCGTGGTAAAATCATAGATATATAATAGTATAGTTTAGAAGTTTCAAGTACCCACGAATAATATTATACAATCACAACAAAATAACTAAAATAGTTATCCTAGGTTTTTAATATGTAATTTCGTCCAAATTTGTACTTAAAATGACTATAAAAATAAACTGTGTAAATGTATTTTTTAGGTTTTTGGTAACAGAATTAATTACTTACGTGGAATATTGTTTTAAATTTTTAATTCTTAGATACAAAAATTGAACATTTTATAAATTTTTAACTACAAAATAATTTTTCAAATTAAGATTTGATAAATTTTGTCAAAATTTGATCTTTAAATGCTTATAAAAAAAAATTGTGCCTATGTATTTGTAATATTTTTCAACTGATATTGTAACAATATATCGGAGCTTTGTATTTAATTTATACACTTTTTGGGCCAACAGATAAAACTTTTATTGATATTTATAGAAAAAAAACCTAAAAAAATTGAAACTGA
>NW_021758516.1:0-810 GCF_005508785.2 Acyrthosiphon pisum
TTAAATTTGAATTCAATGATATAATATCACTGTATAAGAAAAACGATTCTGAGCGGAGACGGTTTGTCAGTCTAAGTATTAGACATACCTATTATAGGTATACTATTAAAAAAAATTGACCTATAATAAGTATCAATAATAAATTCCAAATTAATCATATCACAATATCCATTAGGTAACGCGTTATACATCAACAACAAACCGTGGTACTATCATAGATATATAATAGTATATTTTAGAAGTTTCAAGTACCCACAAGTAATATTATACAATCACAACAAAATAACTAAAATAGTTATCCTAGGTTTTTAATATGTAATTTCGTCCAAATTTGTACTTAAAATGACTATAAAAATAAACTGTGTAAATGTATTTTTTAGATTTTTTGGTAACAGAATTAATTACTTACGTGAAATCTTGTTTTAAATTTTCAATTCTTAGATACAAAAATTGAACATTTTATAAATTTTTAACTACAAAATAATTATTCAATTTTAAATTTGATAAATTTTGTCAAAATTTGATCTTTAAATGTTTATAAAAAAAAATTGTGCCAATGTATTTTTAATATTTTTCAACTGATATTGTAACAATATATCAGGAGCTTTGTATTAAATTTTTACACTTTTCGGCCCAACAGATAACACTTTATTGATATTTATAGAAAAAAAAAACTGAAAAAATTGAAAACTGAAAATGTCCGTAAACAGCTCAAAAAGAGTCAAAATATTTTCAAAATTGTATGGTGTATAGGAAATGCTAATATAAACATTCAGTAAAATTTTCATGTATCTGCAGTTATTCGTTTTT
>NW_021758517.1:0-5731 GCF_005508785.2 Acyrthosiphon pisum
CGCGTCGACGGTTGACGGTGACGACTCTGACGACAGACGGCGAAGACCAATAGACACGCGGAGAGAGTGAACAGAGATTTTGTGCTGCGGAACAGTCTGCGACGCAGCCGATGTGGGATTACCGCGGGACGAAAAGGCGAGAGTCATCGGATCCTTGACTCCCGGTAATTTTCGCCCTAGCGTCGTCCCTTCAGCCGGACCATGAAACAATTAACTAACTAACCTTACCTAACCTAACCTAACTATAGGTATAGGTATAGGCTATAGCCTAAGTTTCCTCGGGTCCGGTGGCGCTCACGTCCGTGTTCCTAACACATATAATCTCTGTACTACTCACCCCGTGCCAAAGTCTCCATCGTTGCCGTCGAAACGAGTCGCCATCGTTGGTACCGTCCAACGGAAGTCGGAGTTGGGTCGACAGTCCCAAACTCCGAGGGCGGCGCGTCGCCACCCGACTGCGCATAACTGCAGGCTGATACAATAATGGATTTGTCCTGATCTACTGATGAATCTTTCGAACCGTTGTTTTCTTGGACCGTGTATCCGAGTGGTGCTGTCTCGGTGATCGAAGCTGTAGGCTCAGACTCTGCGAGAGACAGCGCATCGCCACTCGAAATTTCACTGTGCAACACAACGAACTCCTCAAAACGTTCTTCGTTTTCGTCGTCTTCTCCGGTTGCGACTTCTAGTGGAGCGTCGTCCGGAATCGAAGTGCAGGTTACTTCGGGCTCTGGACCTGGGGACTGCACGTCTCCACTCGAAGCCGCTTCATCCATACCAATGGACGACAGAAGAGATGTTATTACTCGTATCAGATTTTCGTCGTCGCCTTCATCTTCATAAAGGCCATCCATTATACGGACTACTATTAGCTCGAGAATTTCGAGTAATGTGGCCTGTATCTCGTTACTGTTATTATTGTCAGCCATTTTTGATTTGAACGTATATGTATGTGTCAGTTTTAATTGAGAATTGCTAATGACTTAAATACAAGTGTAATTCGAAAATCTCCCAGGCGACGACGTGTACCTCAACGTGTACCTATATATTATTATAATATAGCCAGATAGTATAGGTTCATCGGCCCGCAGCATTACATTTTCGAGCACGTTAAGTTTTCTAAAGATCATTATTATTATTGATATATTATAGGAAGGTACCTAATATTCTGGTATTACTATTTGTATTATTCTATGACTCGATGTATACTTTTAGGCTTAGCTGCTCAGAATCTTAAATATAACTGGTAATGTTATATTGGTGTCACCTTTTTGACTTAATCCTAATTGAATATTATACACATACTTTTTGTGTGTTTTTCATGACATTTTGGTATTATCTTCAAAGCCGCAGTTGGAACAAATTTTCGGGAGGGGTTTAAAACTAAATTATATATTTTCATAATATAAAAACCAACTAAAAAAGAAATTTATATATTATAATAATTATCTAAATAAGTTTTATCATCGATTTCCCTCATGTGTGATAAAATGTGTATTTTAAATTAAATATTTTTATAGTATAAAGTCTAGTACCTAATCTTTTTTTTTGCAAAACAATCGATCACATCATTTAAATTTGTCTGTATACACTACTAAACTCAAAATAGCTAGACGTGTAAAGGCCCTGTCACAGTGTCACACACGCATCCGATCCGTCAGGGCATCCGTGTGAAATACGAACTTATTGTTTTTTTAATGCATATTTTATTCATACTCTTACGATCTGAATCCGGTCTGAGCCTTTCGAGATCACTCCGATGTACTTGGTCTGACGAGTTTCGTTAATAGTTTTATTTAATTTTTTCATGGTAGAAAATATACCTACGTTCTGATGATTTCATAACTGGTAATGTAGCTCATAGTTTCAAAAGAAAATATATGATTGGACAAAATTTATAATTTAAATGTAATCTTTACTGTTCAATAATTTATCGCCATCCGTCGATAAATCGCTCGTTACTTTTAGATTATATGTATAGGCAGTGCCGTATTTACGGGGGGGGGGATCTATGGGGTCCGGATATGCAACGTAGAAATAAACTTGAGTACTGAATTTAATTTATGAACTACTGAAATTTAAAATAATATACTATTTATATTTAAAATCGTGATAATCGTCCCATAGACATGACGTAACGACAATGAATAAAATATACCCTCTCCAGTCTCCTTGTATTTAATGTATTTTACGTTTAATGTATTTAATATGAACATTTAACGATTTATGCTCATTTGTATGTAGGTACTTTTTGTCAATCCTACCGATGGACCCGATAACTTGAAAAGACTTCTGAAAACTGATTTGAATTCGTTAATATGTCTACTTGAGATCGATAAGGGCATATTCTTTCAAAATCATTCAAAACTGTAATTAATTTTTGTACTTCTGGAAAAAAAGATCATTGAGGATACATTGTGGTGGTAAACAGTTTGACCGAAACATTTTTAAACAGTACCGTCAATCGAGGTGACTAGAAACGATTTTGACATACTTCTTAGTATTATGAGCTTAAAAAAAATCGCACTTGGCTACAAAAATTATATTTATTTCCGCATACGTCTAATGAATAGAATAGAACCTTCAATTTAGTTTTTTGATAAAAACTCGCTTGAAAAAAAAATAAAAAACACGTGTTACAAGCAGAGTTGAGATGTTTAAAACATTTTGTTTTAAACATCTAAATATATCAAACATGGTTTTGTTTAAAACGTTTAAAACAAATGATTTAAACAACATAAAAAAACAGTTGTTTAAAACAGAAAATCATCATTTATGTGCATATAACTTATTATTTGTAAGTTCATACTGACAACTCCTATTTATTATTATTTTTTGTTTCATAAACAAATTTGAAATTTATAAAATGTATAATGATAATTTTACTTATTCAAATTACTAACACTTCAATGGTTATATAATATATTACTCCAGTAGTTCTGTAGGTAATATATTTATTTATTTATTTGTTTAAATTACATGACAATTACAAATTAGTTGTACTCCAACATAAAAAAAAAAAAAAAAATATAAATTAATATCAACTTGATAGGTGACTTAATATTTAAATATCACAATTGACTTAATAGTTAATTGCATAAACTATATAGACAACCGTGGTAAATACTAATATTATATTATTCAGTAATCAGTATTCTTCATCACGATGTAGATAATAGATCAGTTCTTTATCATCAATCATTATCAAAATAATCAAAAACGATTTTTAAGTGTAAAACCACAGAATATATGAAATTTCATATATTCTGTGGTAAAACCGACAGCCGTGGTTTAAATTACACGTCAAGTTATAAAAAAATTATGATATTAAATTATTAAATAAATGATTTTTTTTTTAAAAATAAATTACATATTTTGTTTTAAACTCGATTAAATCATGTTTTAAACATGTTTAAAACAGCCGAAAAAATCATTTAAAAAAAACATGTTTTAAACAAAAAAATCATGTTTAAAACGATTAAAACAATTTTTTTTGATTTTTTTAAAAAAATCATGTTTTTAATCAACTCTGGTTACAAGTCACCTCAATTTTTAGGTGACTTGTAACAACTATGAAAATTCAACGTAAAATTCAATTCAAGAACATTAGAGTTGACTTGTAACAAAATATTTATAAATGTTTACATGCTTAAAATTTTAGTGAAATCAGAATTTACCTATCTTACTTACTTTTAATGTTAATACAAAAATAAGCAATTGAAGTTTTTTTACCATAATTACCAAATAAAGTAAGAGAGACTTTTTTTGAAAATACCATCAAATTAAGCATGCAAAAACACACATTTAGAAGAAAAAAAAATTTCAAAAAAACTTGCATTTTATGCATTGTACGCGTTTTTATGATGTTACAAGTCACCCTTAGATTTTTTTTTGAAAAATAAAACTAAAGCTATACAAGTAGGAAAAAATATTTTTAAACTTTTAATTACAATATTCTTCTTTTGAAGTATCCTTTAATGTATATAAAATATTATACAAACCCCTAAACTCGACATCTATCACTAAAATCTAAAGCACTTTAAATAGCAATATAAAATCGCTGTGATCATGAAAAATGTTTGACTATTTTTTTCGGAGGTAATGATTAGACCAATGGTTGAAGATAACATTTATAGTAATAAATATGAAAAACATATTATTTTTAATGGATGCACAATTAAATTATATTAAATACCCTGATAGATATCTTGAAATATTTAAACAAAAACCAAATTGTTACATCTTACCTCGTAGTTCCAATAGTCACCTCGATTGACGGTAGATACAAACATTGAAATATAGTTATCGGGTAAATCGTATTACGCTTTTAGGACAGTAAAAATGCTTAGATTTTCTTCAACAGTATCTTTTCTGATAGGAAAGTGAATCTAGTTGGTATTTTGGGGGGTCAAAAGTATAAATTTCTCAGTAGTTTTTAAAAGCGCAGTGAAAAACAAAAGGAAACGGGAATTTTTACGCAAAATCTGTTTTTGAAAAAATCGATTTTCGTTTTTAGTGCAACTCTTATACAAATGACCGTAGGGCGTAGGTACATGACATTTTGACTGAATGTTTATATTATCATTTTCTATACACCATAACATTTTCCAAATATTTTGACTTATTTTGAGCATTTTCAGTTTCCATTTTTTTATTTTTTATTACCATAAATATCAATAAAATTTAATATGTTGGTTAAAAAAACTTGAAAATATAATAGAAGGCTCCTAGTATATTGTTTCAAAGGCAGATGAAGAAAAATAAAAATCCAGTCACAAATTTTTTTTATAAGCATTTAAAGCTCAAATATTGACAAAATACGAAAAAAAAGATGAAAATTTGCAAATTATTTTGAGTTTGAGGTGAATCATGTTTTTCAGAAGCAATTGTTTCTGGTTTCTGGGGGGTGGTGGTGGGTCATAACCTCAAGCCCTCATACACGGTCAGTCTTTGAACTTTATTTTGGGTGCTACATCACCCCCTTATTTGAGCATATGAGTATCGTATATATCAGTTAGAGAAGGGTGGGGTAGGTCATAAATAATTTGTTCACTTCCATATGATTTAAAGTTCGCCACGCCACTGTATGTAATATCAGGTGGGGGCTACAGACCCCCAGCATTTTAGCCCTAGTTGCACCACTAGGTGAGTGGGTAGGTACACAATATATATTTGATATATAAAACTTGAAAATGTAAGTAATTATAAGTTGTTATAATGACAGTTAATATATTATTTTAAAAAATCAGTCAATTTTTTATTAGACACTCAGACATAAATGATATTACAAGGTATAATGCCTGAAATTGCAGATCAAACTACAAATACACAATCACTATTCTGTAGGTGTAATTAATGAATTGCTTATGTCTGAATCAGATCCTGGACATATTTCATGCTCTGCTCAGTATCATTTTCATATGCAATGGTTATATTATTAAATTCAAATATAACACATCCATTATAGTAACCTAGTATAACCTTTTTCGGGTTACCTTTCAAAATGTTATAATCAATTTAAAAAAAAAATACTTAGTGTCAGTAGCAGAATAATACAATATGTTTATATGTACGTATAAACATTTTTTTCAGGGTGATGCGAGTTTTAAAAAAGCTCGCTGAAATTATTTTAATATCAGATGTGTATTTTGTTAGTCTTGGATATTTTCATCAAAAACAAGCAAAATTAGCTTCACCCAACATGCATATTCCATTGTTTTGATTTGAAATA
>NW_021758518.1:0-1005 GCF_005508785.2 Acyrthosiphon pisum
GGTCCAGTCGTCGGTCTCAAGCAAGGTGTATGGGCAATGTGGAGGTCTGGTGATAAGGAATAGTGATAAGGTTAGGACCATTGCGGTTCGACGCGGTAGTTCGAGCAGGCCGGGTCGCATCGCAAGCGGACAAAGTCTTAAAGTATTTTCAAAAACGGTGCCGGAAATTCGAAATCCCGTAAAAAAATCATATAGCCGCTGCTATTTTTTTGGTGTCTAGCAGGTCAGTCACCTCAGTTGTCCAGGTAGGCAATCCGACTTCGTCGGATAGCGGACGATGTGCGACGGCCCGGTCAAGACATCAGGTATGCAATCCGACTGCGTCGAATCACGGACAACGTTCATTACTGTCATCGAAAACGCAAGTTAAGAAAAATGTACGTGAAAATAATAGTTTCAAATAATTTCGGGCGGCTATGCAAATCATAAAGTTGCCGTCTTTTTTTGGGTGTCTAGCAGGTCAGTCATCTCATTAAAGTTATGCCGATAGGCAATCCGACTACGTCGGATAGCGGACAATGTTCGAACGCCTAGTCACGTCATCAGGTATGCAATCCGACTGCGTCGAATCGCGGACAACGTTCATTACTGTAATCGAAAACGCAAAATTAAGTAATAAATTACATAAAAAAAAATTCAAATAATTTCGGGCGCCCACGCAAATCATATAGCCGCCTTATTATGTCTACCAGGTTAGTCACCTAAGTTATCTGGGTAGGCAATCCGACTACGTCGGATGGCCGACAATGTTCGACAGCCTAGTCACGTCATCAGGTATGCGATCCGACTGCGTCGAATCCCGGACAACTTTCATAACTGTCACCGAAAACAAAAAATCAAGTCATAAGTTATGTGTAAAAAAAATTCAAAACATTTCGGGAGTCCATGCGAATCATATAGCCAACCTATTTTTTAGTGTCTAGCAGTCAGTCAACTCAGTTATCCGAGTAGGCAATCCGACTTCGTCGGATAGCAGACAATGTGCGACGGTCGGGTCACGTCATC
>NW_021758519.1:0-837 GCF_005508785.2 Acyrthosiphon pisum
GGTGAAGAATAAAAAAGTTTTGCAAGCTTTGGGTTATCAATTAAAGCAGAATGCCTGAAAGTGATATTTTAGATATAACTTCACAGTACGAGACGGATTCTAAAATTACAAAAATTGAATATCATTCATACGCACCGTATACAACATAATTTAATAATAATGATGAAATACGTATATCGATCCAGCAAACGGATGTATATCCATTATCCATATTTACACGAAAGCTTTATTTTTTTGGAAGGAATAATTACTGATGCTACCAAAGTGAAACTATCTAATAACGGTTACTCCTACCTTTTTGAACAAATACGGTTGGAAATCAATGGGATAGAAGTAGATAGCACACGTGTTCTCGGAATCACTAGCTCGTTGAAAGGATACTTATCCGGTACACCAGACAACTATAATTGTTATGAAAATTCTGGCTGGAATTTTAAAAACGCAACGCAATCGGAAAATGATTAAGGCGAATTTAGTGCTTGTATTCCATTAAAATATTGGTTAGGTTTGTTTGAAGACTATAAAAGAATATTGGTGAATTCTAGATTGGAATTAATATTAACTCGAAGTCATAACGATTTAAATGCTTTAACTTTAAAAGCTGGAGTAACTGCTTCTGAGGGTAAAATCATTTTAAACAAAATAGTCTGGAAGGTTCCACATATTACTGTTGACGATGGAGAAAGGTTGAAATTATTGAAACTTATAGAAAAAGAAAAAAGTTTGTTTATTCCTTTTAGATCTTTTGAAACTTTTGAATATCCTGAACTCGGAAGCACTAAAAAAGTTGTATGGAATTTGAAAACTGCTTCAAAATTAGAAAAACCACGATTTATC
>NW_021758520.1:0-935 GCF_005508785.2 Acyrthosiphon pisum
TTCGATTTTCTTCAACAGTATCTTATTCTGATAGGAAAGTGAATCTAGTTGGTACTTTGGGGGGGTCAAAAGTAAAATTTTTCCAATAGTTTTCAAAAGCGCCGTGAAAAACAAAAGAAAAATTAAGGAAAAACGGGAATTTTTACGCAAAATCTGTTTTCGAGAAAATTGATTTTGGTTTTTGGTGTAACTTTAAAACGATGGACTGTAGATACATGAAATGTTCACTGGTTGTTTATATTTTCATTTTCTATACATGATAAAATTTTCAAAATATTTTGATTTGTTTTGAGCTGTTTACGGACAATTTCAGTTTCCAATTTAATTAGTTTTTATTTCTATGAATGTCAATAAAACATTATTTGTTGAGTAAAAATACTTGAAAATTTAATACAAGGCTCCTATTATATTATTACAATGACATTAGAAAAATATTAAAAATCCTTAGTCACAGTTTTTTTTTATTAGCATTTAAAGTTCAAAAATTGACAAAATATGGAAAAATCACGAAAATTTGCAAATTATTTTGAGTTAATAATTCGTAAAAATTTTTCTTTTTAGAACAAAGTTTTTAAAATGTAATACAAGATTCCTTATAGGTTATTCTACCTTTATCAAAAAAAAAATGTCTATAAGAAACTCAAATTAAATTTTTATGAGCGTTTGAAATTCATATTTTTACAACATTTGATATTCACTCGATTTCTTACGTAACGATATTCTTATTTTATTGTAATTAAAAAACGAATGACTGCAGATACTTGAAAATTTCACTGAATATTTATATCAGAATTTTCTATACAGGATAAAAATTTGAAAATAACTCTTTTTGAGCTGCTTACGGACGTTGTCATTTTTCATTTTTTCAATTTTTTTTTCTATAAATATCAATAAAATTTTATTTGTTTGGTAAAAATACGTGAAAATTTAATGCA
>NW_021758521.1:0-544 GCF_005508785.2 Acyrthosiphon pisum
CTAGCAGATTATGTGCTTTTTAACAACTTTGTTTAATTCCGAGGTCTGCCCAAGGTGGTTTTACATACGATTATCAAATCGGGGGTTATTTTCGATTTGATATTGTCCGAGTGATATCCAATGCTAAGTATATTTTTTTAAAAAGAATACGCGTAAATATACGAAAAAAATATAGTTTTTGAAGTTTTTTATGAATAACTTCAAAACGAAGTTTATCCGGGCTTTTTTTTTACATTCTTACAATATATATTACATATTTTTAAGTAAGAATATATGCCCGTATATCGCCCCCACGTGTTACTTTTCATGTAATGTCAGGTGGGGACTATTGATACTTTCTTAACATTATTAAAAAATTTTAAAATTGTAAATTGTTCTTTTTTCCATAGTCTTTTTTTCCGGGATTCCAAGCTTATTGTACATTCAATGATTTATTAATAAAGCAGTATTTATATAATTAATAAGTTATTTTTATTTTGGTACCCGCAAGTTGAATTTTTAGAAAGGTAAATTTGATATAGAATTATTTTAGGGGGGTGTGGGG
>NW_021758522.1:0-831 GCF_005508785.2 Acyrthosiphon pisum
AGTGAGTTTTTAGTAGCGCATATTACCCACTAAAATGTATTCTTTCATTTATTAATTGTAATAACTTTTGTTTTTTTTATATGTTATATTTATTTAGGGAGAACCAGTTAATCAGTCAGATGAATTACCGAAAGTTGAAAATGAACAACCCATTGAAACTGAACCGGCTATTGCAGAATTAGTTGTTAAACATCCATTAGAGAATAAATGGACACTTTGGTTTTTTGAAAATAAAAGTAAAGTTTGGGAAGAAAATATACATGAAGTTGCTAGTTTTGATACTGTTGAAGATTTTTGGTGGTAAGTTGTCTTTATTCTGAAGCCCGGATAAACCCTCGAAACATTCGTTGGTCGTCCCATTCAGTAGTTTCAAAATATAAACTTTGTACCATTGCTGATGCTCCCTAGCATACTCGCTAGCATATGAGTTTATAACAAAATAAGTCCTAAACAATAACCTCAAATAAAAACTCATTGTACATTGGCAAACTGAATTATAAGTGTTTTCACAAAAATTTAAATTGAATACCAACACCTAACCTAACCTCGAAATAATTATAAAATTGAGTTTCCTCTTATGCTCCTAGATAATAATAATATTCTTCAAACTGTTTGTAAAGAATTACTGTATTGATGAGTGACTTTCCCTATCAAGCAATTCTCAATGCAATTTTTTCTGATATCATATTAACTTGTTATTAATTGTGATTATTTTTTTTTTTTCTAATAAAAAACAAAAAAAGTATTTGTAATAAAGTATTAAAGATTATAATTTATAGTAAATATAAATTTAAATATGCAGTCATTTTTTTTAAACATTTTAACTGAGTA
>NW_021758523.1:0-1379 GCF_005508785.2 Acyrthosiphon pisum
TATTATTTGGCAATGTGTTAAATTTTTATTTATGTCTAGATAATCCATGCAACTCCTAAGATTTCTATATGCTAATGCATGTAAAGCGTAAGTCGTTTTAATTAAGTCTTTTAAAAAAAGTATGAACATTATTACTGTAGCTATTACTTATATATTTATATTTATTTTATTGCAGTATACAGCTGATGAATGACATTTTGAACTGCATAAAATATTATTTAAAATTATTATTTATTTAATATATAATTATAATTATTATTTTTTTGTGACATTTTGAATTGCATGTCAATTTGACTAACCTATTGTCCAGTGTTTTCGTATACTACTGCTGGTATTGCTATTGTCCGTAAAGCAAATATATTTTATAAAGAAGTATAGGTACCTACCTACATTTTTTTGTGGAGACTGGAGATTTTAATAATAATAATATATTTGCAACAATAATATACAATACATTTTAGGTTATATTTAACAAGTTTACAATCAGGCGCGGACTGGTAAAAAAGGGCGTGGGATGCTGCATAATTTAAAGGGCAAATAAAACAAATTTTGGGGGCAAATTTTAAATATGTAGGTTATTTATAAAATATTTAAATATTTTCTTTTGTTTTATTAAAATATTGTAAATATGTTAAAAATGTAAATATGTTAAAAATGTAAATAGGTGCCAAATTACAACAAACATTCAAAAAATTACAAATTTACAAACTTCTACAGTTCTATGGTAAAAAAATGAAAATAAATTGATGGTCCATTATTACACATAACGCATTCAAATATTATATTTAATTACTTTTAAAATATCATGAAACCGATTTTAGGGATTGCGACATAGGTAGGTAGTAGATATATATGAGTATATGACTAAACAAAAATATACTTGCTACTTAAGTGCAATACTCATATATCTCAGTTATATACTGATATACATTTTTATGTTCACCTGCAGTACAATAACTATAATATTAATAAAAATAATAAATTAACCAAGACAAACTAAAATCTTTAAAAATTAAACCTTGAAAGCTGTTGAATCTAAGCAAAAAATAACTAACAAAAATATATTATATATTGCCGCGATTGTCTGTCTTTGTCTAACACACGTGGAACATAGAAAAAATGACCTAAACGCCTGACAAAAATTAAGGTACTTCTAGTTGTTCGATTTAAAATATGTAAAGATGTTTGAATTGGTGTGCAAGTTTACTTTGCATCGGTCGAAGCACTTTTTCGATTGTAGCAATATTTTGATGAGATCAAATCGTTTCTATATATTTTTTTATATAAAAGTTTGTGGGTTATATAATTCTGCAATTACAGAGATAATGACAGATAAATGATTTTGGGTCGCGTTCTTATTTTCATGATAAAGACAACTA
>NW_021758524.1:0-1203 GCF_005508785.2 Acyrthosiphon pisum
TTATATATATCTATAGCTGTCCCACACTGCGTTGCCCGGGAAAAAGTCGCTTTAGGTGAAATACATTGGCAATATTATAACTTGTACGTATAAGTCCAAGGACTCAAAAAGGCTTTAATTATAAATATATTTTAGCTGATCCCGTTCACTTCGTTGCTCGTAAAAATATTATGTACTATCTTTATATAATACATAAGTATCATATTATGATTCAAACTTTGTTCAATTGGTTATTCGGTGTATGGTGTTCAAAACTTATCTTCAATTTTCCGTTGCCCGGAATAAAAATTTGGTTATTTGGTATTGTTATTGTATACATTACTTATATTGTATGTGCGATGCATTTTAATATTGTTTAAGGGCTCAACCGACTAAATCTTAAAAAATAAAAAATATATATTATAAACAACATTTCCGGCCAAAATTTAATCAACCTACGTTAAAATTAAGAGTCAAAAAAGTATTATTTTAACAGAAATTAAAAATTCATAACATATGGTGACATATAATGCAGGCATATTAGTAAGGTAACAATAAAATTTTAATTTATAATTTATATTATGATAACTTACTCTGAATTCTGAATCACTTATAAACGTCCAAATTACTATTATTTTTAGAAATTATACATCAGCTATTGCGAATTGCGATTCAATAATAATATTGATATCGATTAAATGGAAATTAGAATTTGGATTTTTGGTATTTCTTTTATGACAATTCTGTTGTACTTGCACACATAATAATATTCTTATTTCTTAGCATTGATAAACTTGTATAGGTCTACATTTTCTATAATTATTTATTATTACTAATAATTAGTTATTACTAATTTACACCATAGATAAAATATCTATTGGATTTTAGAACCGAAAAAAACCGAAAAAAAACCGTAAAAACCTCTACATCAAAATTTAGGTTTCGGTTTCGGTTCCTAAAAAAATGTATTTAAGGGTTCCGGTCCGGTTCCGGTTCCCAATATGCAAAGGGTTCCGGTTCCAAAACCGGTTCTTTTCGGTACGGTTCCAGTCCCTGCTTGGAAACCTCATATAAGTAAGACCAAAACAACCACGACCAAAAGTATCAATATCTTAAAAACGTTGAGCCATGCTGAATGGGGAGCTGAAGTAATATATTAATCAACTTATATAGATCTCTCGTTAGGTCCAAATTAGACTATGGGTGCATCTGCTATACCAATGC
>NW_021758525.1:0-2279 GCF_005508785.2 Acyrthosiphon pisum
GAATTAAAAAAAAAAAAAACATGTAAATATATAAAAAAAAATAGAACTTTTAGAAGCATATATTCATGGCTGTATAAAGAAATAACGACACTGTCAGCTACCCAATCTCCGCCACGGCACTCGACGTGAGCGAAGTACGTACTGCCGCAGGCGACTCATAAATTTGGCGGATACGCGAATAAGTCTTAAACGGTGCCGTACGAAGACCGTAGATGCGATAATACTCGAATTTTGAAAAAAAAAAACGGAAAGTTTTCGTTAAATACGATAACGGTGGAAGTGATAGCGAAATGTAAATACCGAATAATAAAACGCAGAAAAAAAAATTCCAATTCAACAGGACCGCCGCAAATTAATCCGAATGCCGGCAAGCGGTATCGAACCCACGACCCTCGGGTCCATCCTACCTACGCCTAACCGACCTGCCTACCTACTGAGTTGAAAAGCGGAGTCAAATCAACGACTCTTAAGCCGTTTCGACGTCCCGGCGAATTACGAACGCGATTCGCACGTCCGCTCCGGGCGTCGTAGCGAGCGATCTCACCGCGTCGGACAGCGGACGACGAATTCGACCGACCTCGGACGTCGAAAACGCGATATTCGCGAAAAAAAATGAACGTCCCGACGCATATATTTATGCCCGTATATAGCGATACCTACTCGTCGGCGGGACGTCCGCTTTCCGCGACCCCGCTCCGCCACGGGACTCCCCCCGGGGAAAGCGCGGCCGCGCGCCGCCTATAAATTTAGCGGGGAACGCGAATAAGTGGTCGACGGGGAGGGCGGACGCGTCGAAATGGGCTAAAACTCGACTTTTCCGAAAAATTATCGACCGACACGCGCGACGGCGGCGCTCGGTTTGCACGCGCTCTCGGACGCGGCGGGCCCGCCGGGAAAAAAGTGCGGCCGCGCGCGGCCCTTAAATCTATCGGAGAAGGCGAATAAGGTCCGAACGGGGCCCCCCGAGGCCCCCCGGGGGGGGTAAAACTCGAAATCTGTAAAATTTTTGAAAAAAATCGCCAAAATCGCCAAAAGTGATAAGAAAGAGTGATAACGCCGCCGGGGACCCGTTTTCCCTCCAATATCCCCTATGCAGTTCGGAATTACGACACTGGCTGCGCCCTCGGGTTCACGTTTTATAGTATAAGACTAGATTCTGGCGTTTGTCATCCCGCCTGCGGCGGAAAGACTGTGTAAGCGGTGGTGCATCTTTGTCGTTTCGCCTCGGGCTGGGTTTTTCGATCCGGCTTGCGGCGGGAACGCGGGGTCGTCGGGTATTGTGTTTTGTCGTGTTGGCAGCCCTGGTTAAGCGGTAATTTTTGAACTCGGAAGAGTGTCTAGTCGTAAGTCGGGTGATTCAAGTCGATCGTACGACACAGCCAGCCAGGTAGGCAATCCGAGGATCGCAGACGACGCCCCGGGCGTGTATGTCCGGTTCAGGAGTGTGTGTGTTGAAATCGGAAATTCGGATTCTGAGTTAGAGTGTCTAGCTATCAGTCATCTCGGGTGAAAGTCGATTCCCGAACAGACTATCCGCCTGCGGCGGATCGGATGCAGTGGGAGTGTAAGTCGCTCGTATGCAAGTAGCTAGTCAGGTAGGCAATCCGACTACGTCGGATCGCAGACCCGCCGGGCGTGTATGTCCGGATCTCGTATGTGTTGAAATCAGAAATTCGGATTCTGAGTTTGAGTGTCTAGCTATCAGTCATCTCGGGTGAAAATCGATTCCCGAACGGAAGCATTGGGAGTGTAGGTCGCTCGTATGCAAGTAGCTAGTCAGGTAGGCAATCCGACTACGTCGGATCGCAGACCCCCCGGGCGTGTATGTCCGGTTCTTGAGTGTGTATGTTGAAATCGGACATTCGGATTCTGAGTGTGAGTGTCTATCTATCAGTCTACTTGGGTGAAAGTCGATTCCCAAACGGACAATTCGTCTGTGGCAGATCGGATGCAGTGAAGGTCTGAGTCGCTCATATGCAAGTAGCTAGTCAGGTAGGCAATCCGACTGCGTCGGATCGCAGACCATGCACAGGGCGTGTATGTCCGGTTCTTGAATGTGTATGTTGAAATCGGAAATTCGGATTCTGAGTGTGAGTGTCTATCTATCAGTCTACTTGGGTGAAAGTCGATTCCCGAACGGACAATTCGTCTGCGGCGGATTGGATACAGTGGGAGTGTAAGTCGCTCGTATGCAAGTAGCTAGTCAGGTAGGCAATCCGACTACGTCGGATCGCAGACCATGCACAGCGCGTGTTTATCCGGTTCTTGAGTGTGTATGT
>NW_021758526.1:0-942 GCF_005508785.2 Acyrthosiphon pisum
GCTGTAGCACGCATGACACAATATCATTAATATTTAATTTTGTTAAATGATAATAATTTGATATCAATAACTTTTTTTTTATGATAATCAATTAATATATTTTTTTAAATTGTTCTTTTTTCCTTGGTCTTTTTTACCGATTACCATAAGCTGGCGAGCACCCTTTCAATTAAAAACTTATAAATAGTTTATTTATTTATTTATTTGATACGTTGTGTCACTCAATATTTTTCAGAACTGACTATCCACTATAAGTACCTACCCAGTACCCACCCACCACCCCTTTTAGCTGTGAGACAATTGTCTCACAAAAATCCTCTCGCGCCGCCACTGAATTGGTTAATACACTTAGTTTAATATATTTAAATGTACTTATAATACTTTGTAATAATTGCATGATGTAAATGTATAAGCCGTAGGGCATATACCACACAAATAAATAACAACTATAAAAAGTTTAAAATTTTAAAGTTTATTATTTTATTAAGTAATTTACCAAAACGAAATAAAACATTTATGATTAGAGAATTTGCCTTTTTAATTTTAATTTACTATTTGAAACTAAGAAAGAAACTCGTTTATTTTCTAAAAGAATGAAACCCGTTGAAAAAAAAAAACAAAGAAACCGGACGAATTTGACATGCATAATATGGAAAGTCTGAAAGTGCCAAAAACTGAATAATCGTCCTCGTATAGTCGGGGTGGGCTACGGGTATTGGATTTCCTCTATTTCGTCGTCCACGAGCATCATGGTTTAGACATAATATTATTCGCCTAGTTGTATTGGATAAAATATTCATAAAGGAAAATTGTCTTTTATTACCGTCTTACGCGCACGATTCGGACGTGCAAGGACTATAGGGTGCAGCATTATGCTTCTCTTCTTTAAATTTTCGTAAGAAAACAAGCTACTAGATAATAAGTTTATGAATCGACATACAT
>NW_021758527.1:0-862 GCF_005508785.2 Acyrthosiphon pisum
AATTATTCAATAGATGGAATGTTATGTGGATGATTATTGTTGAGGGTGGGTGGTTACTTCTTATGTTTCGCTACACCTATATTTTTAAGGATAGCCGCCACTGTAATATACTTGTTATGTGTATGTCATTCGATCTAGATTGTATATTTTGAGTTAAAATAAAAAAAAGGTGGGTAAGTGGATGTCGCTCTGCAGTCTGCTGTACAGTAGGTTACAAGTGGGTCACTGTATAATGGATAATATTAAATTTAAATTCAATGATATAATATCACTGTATAAGAAAAACGATTCTGAGCGGAGACGGTTTGTCAGTCTAGGTATTAGACATACCTATTATAGGTATTAAAAAAATATTATTATTATCTATAGTATTAAAAAAAAAATGGCCTATAACAGGTATCAATAATAAATTCCAAATTAATCATATCACAATATCCATTAGGTAACGCGTTATACATACAGGAAAAAAATTTTTGAGTCGGCAAGTTAACAGGTCTACACCCCCCCCCCCCCCCCCCCCATAAATTGTTCACCGGGACGGCCCTGTCCATTAGGTACTTATAACGCGTTATACATCAACAACAACCCGGGGTACTATCATAGATATATAATAGTATACTTTAAAAGTTTCAAGTACCCACGAATAATATTATACAATCACAACAAAATAACTAAAATAGTTATTCCAGGTTTTTTAATATGTAATTTCGTCCAAATTTGAACTTAAAATGACTATAAAAATAAACTGTGCTAATGTATTTCTTAGAATTTTTGCTAACAGAGTTAAATATTTACGTGGAATCTTGTTTTAAATTTTAATCCTTAGATATAAAAGTTGAATATTTTATAATTTTTTAACTAC
>NW_021758528.1:0-686 GCF_005508785.2 Acyrthosiphon pisum
TTTCAAATTTCAAATTGAATAATTATTTTGTAGTTAAAAATTTATAAAATGTTCAAATTTTATATCTAAGGATTGAAAATTTAAAACAAGATTCCACGTAATTATTTAATTCTGTTACCAAAAATTCTAAGAAATACATTTACACAGTTTATTTTTATAGTAATTTTAAATTCAAATTTGGACGAAATTACATATTAAAAAACCTGGAATAACTATTTTAGTTATTTTGTTATGATTGTATAATATTATTTGTGGATACTTGAAACTTCTAAAGTATACTATTATATTATATCTATGATAGTACCACGGTTTGTTGTTGATGTATAACGCTTTACCTAATGGATATTGTGATATGATTAATTTGAAAATTATTAATAAAACTATAGATAAGTATACCTATAATATGTATGTCTAATATCTAGACTGACAAACCGTCTCCGCTCAGAATCGTTTTTCTTATACAGTGATATTGTATCATTGAATTCAAATTTAATACTATCCATTATACAGTGACCCACTTGTAACCTAATGTACAGCAGAGCGACATCCACTTACCCACCTTTTTTCTATATAGATTGTATTCTTTTTAATAAAATAAATGTATTAAATGTTCTAAATTATATAATATTTTAATAAAATAATTCCTTTCACACACATTTTCCCGTTGACCTCAAGTACGCTTTGGA
>NW_021758529.1:0-1606 GCF_005508785.2 Acyrthosiphon pisum
TGTATAGCTTTAGTTTATTTTCAAAAAATCTAAGGGTGACTTGTAACATAATAAAAACGCGTACAATGCATAAAATACAGTTTAGCTTCTAAGTGATTTTTTGAATTTTTTTTTTTCTAAATGTGTGTTTTTGCATGCTTAATTTGATGGTATTTTCAAAAAAAGTCCCTCTTACTTTATTTGGTAATTATGGTAAAAAAATTTCAATTGCTTATTTTTTTATTAACATTAAAAGTAAGTAAGATAGGTAAATTCTGATTTCACTAAAATTTTAAACATGTAAACATTTATAAATATTTTGTTACAAGTCAACTCTAATGTTCTTGAATTGGACTTTACGTTGAATTGTATAGCACAAGCAGCTGCTGCCTCCTGCATGCTTTAAGTAGTTGATTTATTTTTTAGACATTATTCGATAAGTGTACATGGTGTCAGGGTACCTATAATAGTAAAAGCCATTTTTTGTTATAAAATACGAATGTATTGAAAATATTCATCAAGTCAAGTCTGTATAATAACAATTAACAACTTCTTATAATTTATAATAATTTGAGTTCTGACTTATGTGTTTACTGTTCTATACCTATTTTTCTAAAGAGTTTAATTTTAAGTGTCGTGAAATTACAATTTACTTCTATTAATCTTTAATGAAGCTGATAATTTAGAAATGTATTTGTTTTTGGTTTTGATTGACATTCGTTATATTTCTTGGGTACAGTTGAGTAATAAACAGTTTATGAATTTTTAACCTAACATAGATTTTTTAGTTGCATAATTTAGAACTAAATTGATGGCTACCCAAGAATATTAGTCATACTGTTACCTACTGAGAATCTCGACTATCGCATGTCAACTTGATTTTTGTATGGGTGCACCAATGTATTTTATGTAACAATGTAAGACGCTCGTCCAAAGTGGTATATACATATACTTTGCGTGTACGCTCGTCTAGTTTTTAATTCATAGAAATATTCAAAGGAAAAATATAAATGTTGTCGTCCCTTGTTTTTTTTTTATTAATATTTTGTGGGTTAAAAGAACGCTATGAAGTTATTGCTATTTTATATTCAAAAAACTCAATGTCATGTTATTATTTTTTAAGTACCTATTTTCTTAATGTTATAATTGACTAATTAGTCGGTAAGTCAGTTCGTTGAAATGAAAACATGTACCAGTATTGAGGAAAACACGTTAGAAAATTTTAAGTATAACATATCACTATCCTTTATCTATTTTAATTATAATAATAGGTAGCTTAATTGTTCTGAATATTTTCTTCAGTATGAATATCTACAATTCCATTGATACTTTTTGTGTAAGTCCTTGCTAAGTACATGTAACTATAATACATAAATTATAATCAGTGTTGGGTTGTAACGTAAAGCAAATTACAAATTACTGTAACAAATTTACTTTTTAAAAGTAATTTCTATGGAGTAATGTGTTATTTTTTATGACATTAAAACAAGTTATGAATGTAGAATGTATGATAAAAACTAAGAGCTAGGATATTTGAGAAAAATTAAAATAAATAAAATTTATTTACGATTCCGAAAGTTGTAGATAAGAAATAATGATCACATATTATTAAAGATACCAGAAATTA
>NW_021758530.1:0-1200 GCF_005508785.2 Acyrthosiphon pisum
TTTATTCTGTTACCAAAAAATCTATAAAACACATAAGCACAGTTTATTTGTATAGTCATTTTAATTTCAAATTTAGACGAAATTACATATTATAAAACCTAGATTAACTATTTTAATTATTTTGTTATGATTGTATAATATTATTCGTGGGTACTTGAAACTTCTAAAATATAATATTATATATCTATGATAGTATCACACTATCACGGATTGTTGTTGATGTATAACTCGTTATAAGTACCTAATAAATATTGTGATATACTGATATGATTAATTTGGAATTAATTACAGGTACCTATTATAGGTCAATTTTTTTTTAATACCATAGATAAGTATATATATATGTCTAATATAGACTGATATACCGTCTCAACTCAGAATCGTTTTTCTTATACAGTGATATTATATCATTGAATTCAAATTTAATACTATCCATTATACAGTGACCCACTTGTAACTTACTGTACAGCAGAGCGACATCCACTTACCCACCTTTTTCCAATTGCTGGGTGTTTTTTAAACTGTGTGATAATTATAAAAAAAATATACAACACTTTATTATAAATTAGTTACAAAATTAATTATACTTATAACCTATTACTTTAAAGTTTAAAACAAGAACAACCAAATCAAAAACTATATACTGTATAATACTATACAATATTGTATATATTATATAAAAAATAATGATGATTGATGATGATAATATAATAATATTATAGTCTCATAATTTCAAAAGTTTAGGTTAGTCATAGTTTAGTTTCAAATTGAGATATAATAAATTACTTCAAGGAAGAATTACCTATAGGCAATATATTAGAGCAGTAAATAATATAATATACTATACATATTATTACTATATACATTTCTATGCTACTTTTATAAAATCTTTATTTATTTATAACTAAGCATAAAAAATTACACAAGATAATTATTTATTAATCATAACATATTCGTCTGAAAACGATTTATTCCAGAACTTTTATCTAGTATTGTTTTGTTTTAATTATAAGTCATAGTATGATAAAAAATTACACAAGTACCAAACATCCATCCAACCACCCATCTGGGTACCCACCCACCCACCAAATTTTGTGTGTGTTGCTCAAGCAACACATCCGCCATAGATAGCCGCCACTGCATAGAACTGGCGGGAATGAAAAACTGGGTGTATCGTCATTTACATCAATTTATCATTTT
>NW_021758531.1:0-1180 GCF_005508785.2 Acyrthosiphon pisum
GCTCGTATTTATTCTCCGCACCGTAATGTATATTCACTAACACACACTCACCGCTATACCGCGTATGTATTTCTACACAGTTTTATAAACTATTGCAACCTTGGCGCGTCGCCGCGATCTTTTTACGAGTAAAAACGCGTTCGAATATTATTAAACTATTACTGGGTAGCTAAGCCAGCAATCTTATAACAATATTCAACTACCTATTTATTTATTATTTAATTCTTTTAACCGAATTATCACTTTTAACGACTTAATTTATCACACAAAAAATATTATTTTTATTATATTTTATAATTATACTTATTCTAGGCTAGCCTTACAATTACTTTTTTTTTTTTTTTTTCAAATTGGACGTCAACTATTTTAATTCAAAACAAAATCTATTTTCATCAATATATCAACTTATTTCTCTTTCAACAATTATTTATTATCAACCAATTTATTCTCTTCCAACAATTATTTATCATTCAATTTAATTCTTTTATTTCAATTCAATTACCTTTATTTCAATTCAATATTTATTCATCAATTATTCACTTTTTATTTCAACTCAAAAATTATTCATCAATTATTTCAATATATTTATTCAATTGCTACGCGTGTGCATCAATTTTTAGATCAGCCTATACCACTGTTTATCACTATTTATTCTCAATAATCACTATATATCATTAGATCAGTCCCTTGCTGTCTATTTATCATAAAAAAACTCTTAGATCAGCCTACCGCTGTTTACCAAAAATATTCCCAGGTCAGTCCTCCGCTGCCTATTAAAAAAAAACCTAGAACAGTCTATTACTGTCTATTACAAAAAATACCTAGGTCAGTCTACTGCTGCCTTTACAAAATTTACATATATTTCCCTAACAAGCTTGTTTTATTTATTTTTATTCAAATATTACACCTTCACCAATAATATTTAAAATTTAACGCTGGTTTTAAGAATTTAAAAACCAACGTGAGACGTGCACTCCAAAAGCTCTAATCTTATTTATAATATCTTTATATTCAACTTAATTAGTCAACTTACAATACTGTTGCTCCAACTGCTTGGGCCATTCTGTCTATTTGTCTGTCTCTGCTTGCCTGACTCGTTCTTTCTCTCCGGAGTTTGTCAAGGGTGATCGGTCCTCGACTGTGACTCGTGTGAGCTGCCTCCGTGGAGTTGAAACGTTGA
>NW_021758532.1:0-1096 GCF_005508785.2 Acyrthosiphon pisum
TTAATTTTTAATATAATTTATAACAGTATCGGGAATTTTATGAAACGTTATTATTATTACGCACATATTATTTTGATTAGGCAGTATGCATTTGAGTGATGGATGAAAACAAGTTTTCATTATCATCGGATATATTTTATCAGCCTAATTGCCTCGTTGCACACAATATACTGTATATAGAATAAACATTGATGATACCCAATATAAATATAAATCATATTGATAGATATCCAATACTTGTCTTGTTAGTCGTTTAGTATTAGTTTGAGTTGTTTGACGTTACAATATGGATCGTTTTACAAAAGCTCTCAGTGAAAAAGGTAAACCGTTATTAGTTCTCGATGAGTTTAAGTTTCGAAAATCATTTATTTGTTCATATATATTTTTACTATTTTTATAATTACAATTTAATTTTGAATAATTGACGATCAAACTTGTGATCAGTGTACCTATTCGTTTATTTTTATTATATTTATAATTACAACTAACTAATAAGTTTTCCTTATCCTATATTATTTTATTGTTTAATTTGAAAAAAACTTATTTATTTATTAATATTATATTATGTAGGCATTTGATACTTGGTGTACTTACCAGAAAATATATTTTTAAATCAGCATGTTATTATTGACCAAATATATTATTTTATTGTAGTTGCCCTGTTATATTTATGATTACATTTTCCTTTCCTCATGGCGAACAAATTTATTATTCTGTATACTCTAATTCACTTTGTGAAGCCAAATTGTATTATTCTAAATTGTAAGGCCATGCTCAAATTATTATTTAAAAAAAAATATTATTATTCTTTAAACATGTGAAATACATCATGATTACTGTGCGGGCCGGTAGCATATAATAATAACATGCGCACCCCGGACACCTAATTGTTCACCACTAACACCTAGGACAGATCTTAAATATGTGAGGACTAGCTGGGTGTGTAGTGGTGTAATAGCTCGAACAGCAGTGGTCGGGATTGCCGGGCAAATACTGTCGAGCTACGTAATGCGTGTAGTGTATTTATGTGTATTATTTGTGTATTAATGTGTGTATGCGTGTGGGTGTGTGTACATAAACATATATAAATGGTAAC
>NW_021758533.1:0-836 GCF_005508785.2 Acyrthosiphon pisum
TATAAGAACTCAAATTAAATTTTTATGAGCGTTTGGAATTCATATTTTTACAACATTTGATATTCACTCGATTACTTACGTAACGATTTTCTTATTTTGTTGTAATTAAAAAACGAGTGACTGTAGAAACTTGAAAATTTCACTGAATGTTTATATTAGCATTTTCTATATACGATAAAATTTTGAAAATAATTTGACTTTTTTGAGCTGTTTACGGACATTGTAAGTTTTCAATTTTTTTAGTTTTTTTTTCTATAAATATCAATAAAGTTTTATCTATTGGGCCAAAAAGTGTAAAAAATTAATACAAGGCTCCTGATACATTGTTACAATAGCAGTTGAAAAATATTAAAAATACATAGGCACAATTATCTTTTATAAGCATTTGAAGTTGAAATTTTGACAACATTTATCAAATTTAAAATTGAATAATTATTTTGTAGTTAAAAATTTATAAAATGTTCAACTTTTATATCTAAGGCAGTAAGGCTTGAACATTTTAAACAAGATTCCACGTAAATATTTAATTCTGTTACCAAAAATTTTAAAAAATACATAAGCACAGTTTATTTTTATAGTCATTTTAAGTTCAAATTTGAACAAAAGTACATATTAAAAAACCTGGAATAACTATTTTAGTTATTTTGTTTTGATTGTTTAATATTATTTGTGGGTACTTGAAACTTCTAAAGTATACTATTATATATCTATGATAGTACCACGGGTTTGTTGTTGATGTATAACGCGTTACCTAATGGATATTGTGATATGATTAATTTGGAATTTATTATTGATACCTATTATAGGTCAATTTTTTTTTAATACTATAGTTAAGT
>NW_021758534.1:0-800 GCF_005508785.2 Acyrthosiphon pisum
CTGATACCTAGTGTCTTGCAATATGACTGGAATTCATCGCCATTAAAACATTTTGCATTGTCAGTTGTTATTGTTCTGGGAATGCCAAAACGTGCAATTAACTCAGACAGTTTTGTTATGACCGTTTGTGCTGTCATCGAATTTACTTGAAAAACTTCTAGCCACTTTGTGGTTGCATCGACAATAATTAGGAATGTTTTGTTTTTGTACGGACCTAAGAAATCGCAATGCACTCTCGTCCATTGTCTTTGTGGCCATTTCCACGGAGTTAGTACTGACTTAGGAGGATTAGGTCTCGCATTTATGCATTCATTGCAGTTTCGGGCCATATCCTCAATTTCTTTATCTATACTAGGCCACCAGAAATACGAACGCGCAATGCTTTTCATACTCGACATGCCAATATGACAAGAATGCAGTTCAGTTAGAATTGACTTACGGAATTTGGTTGGTATGATTACTCTATAGCCCCAAAATAAACAATCTTGTTCAGCAGTAATTTCTATTTTGCGTGTATTATACGAGTTTAATTCGGAATTTATTGAAAAGTCATTACTCCATGAACCTGTTTTTGTAGCGTGTAATACTCTAGAGGTAATTGGATCTCTTTTCGTTTCAATTTTAATTTTGTGCCAATCTAGCGGAAATGGTGACTGTTCGTGAATAAAATTTATGTGAGCGTCATCATATTCATTAATATTATTGTTGCATTGGTTTGTTTTAATGCGTGATAAAAAGTCAGCAGTATTTCCTTCTGATTTAATATACTTAATTTCAAAATCGAATGAAGAAAGAACGTA
>NW_021758535.1:0-706 GCF_005508785.2 Acyrthosiphon pisum
TAATATGTACGTTCCTAGTATACATACTCATAACAAATATTTAAAGTTGTGTCTTATATTATGAAAAGTAGATATAACTAGTAACTACATACATAACTTTTTAAGTAAATAAAATAAAACATATTATGAAAGTGCGTTAAATTCCGAGCTGTAATAATAATGTAGTAAATTAATTTGTCACTAGATAGCGTAGGTATCGCTTAAAGGTACAATGTATAACATTGTCTGACCGGCTAATAAGGCTCTGTGTCCAGTCCTGTATATCTTAGTTCATGGGCGCTTCTAATCGGACATTCGAGCGTGATAACGCGTGCCCGCCGCCTACACTATCGCAATATACGGAGAACAGTGGCAGAAATATTAAGCGCAAAAAGGCTCGCATGCAATCGGTTAGTACGCCAGGCTTTATTGAATTACAATCTACGCACAAACGCACGGTAGTATGGTATTTTAGAAAAAATATCGAGAACGTTAAGAGTTATCGTGCATTTCTCCATTCGATAGAGTCGGAATTGATAGTGAAATTGCGCGAATGTGTGATAAGCCATCCGATTAAATATAACCTCAAGTTAGAGGCCACCTACGCCGTACCTAACGTGGAAAACACAAACGAAAACCGCGCTTTTAAGTCATCGGCCCGAGAGTTGTACTCGTACAGCGACGTCGAGGGTGTAGTAGACCGCGATTTTACGGCACTTCTCGCCGA
>NW_021758537.1:0-783 GCF_005508785.2 Acyrthosiphon pisum
GTTTTTTATTATGTAAATTCGTCTAAATAGGAAATTAAAATGACTATATAAATAAACTGTGCTTATGTATTTCTTAGAATTTTTGACAACATAATTAAATATTTACGTGGAATTTTGTTTTAAATTTTCAATCCTTAGATATAAAAGTTGAACATTTTATAAATTTTTAACTACAAAATAATTATTCAATTTTAAATTTTATAAATTTTGTCAAAATTTCAACTTCAAATGCTTATAAAAAAAAATTGTGCCTATGTATTTTTAATATTTTTCAACTGCTATTGTAACAATGTATCAGGAGCTTTGTATTAATTCTTTACACTTTTTGGCCCAATAGATAAAACTTTATTGAAAAGACTCAAAAGACCTTTGATGATCTGCAGATCATAGTTATGTTTTTAATAATATTTAATTTTCTACTTTCTTAGTTATAACCATAATTAATGTTGATAATTTATAATAATATGGACAATTTTAGACTGTGAGTGGAACGATGAATGTATTGGTTTTACAATGATGTGTTTTTTTTTTTAATTTTTTTTTTTTTTGTGTCTTTCATCACCTTTTAGGACAGTAAAAGTGATTGGATTTTCTTCAACAGTACCTTTTCTGATAGGAAAGTGAATCTAGTTGGTACTTTGGGGGGTCAAAATTAAATTTTTCAGCATTTATTAGCATTTAAAGTTCAAAAATTGACAAAATATGTAAAATCACGAAAATTAGAAAATTATTTTGAGTTAATAATTCGTAAAAATTTTCTTTTTAGAACTAAGATTTTAAATG
>NW_021758538.1:0-781 GCF_005508785.2 Acyrthosiphon pisum
TATTTTGTACTTAAAAATTTATAAAATGTTCAATTTTTGTACCTAAGAATTAAAAATTTAAAACAAGATTCCACGTAAGTAATTAATTCTGTTACCAAAAAATCTAAAATATACATTTAAACAGTTTATTTTTATAGTCATTTTAAGTACAAATTTGGACGAAATTACATATTAAAAACCTAGGATAACTCTTTTAGTTATTTTGTTGTGATTGTATAATATTATTCGTGGGTACTTGAAACTTCTAAAGTATACTATTATATATCTATGATTTTACCACGGTTTTTTGTTGATGTATAACGCGTTATAAGTACCTAATAGATATTATGATATGATTAATTTGGAATTTATTATAGGTACCTATTATAGGTCAATTTTTTTTTAATACCATAGATAAGTATATATATGTCTAATACATAGACTGATATACCGTCTCCGCTCAGAATCGTTTTTCTTATACAGTGATATTATATCATTGAATTCAAATTTAATACTGTCCATTATACAGTGACCCACTTCTAACCTACTGTACAGCAGAGCGACATCCACTTACCCACCTTTTTAAAAATGCGACTGTAAGTTATATTAGTTATAACTTAATAAGTATTTTATGATGAACGTAGTTTAGTCTCACAGGGTACACCTCTTAGAGTGTACCTCCTTGAAATATTTGGTCCACTACTCCGCTTATCAAAACATTAAACACATACGTCATATAACTTCTATTATGAAATGTATAGCGTGATATGCATACAGATTTCAGGCAATACTAACTTTGATC
>NW_021758539.1:0-938 GCF_005508785.2 Acyrthosiphon pisum
TTGTTTGCTTATCGTTACCATAACAAAAGTTTCATTTTCAGCTGTAAATATTTGGTTTTGTTGTAACATGGTGTGTACCTCTTCAGAATTTGTGGGAATTTTTGGCAAAATAGTTCTCCGAGCATTGTAGATATTTTTACGTACTAAGTTAATATCTGAGGCTGTAGAAGTAATGCATCCGCCACTAAGCTCAGTACAAATAAGTTTTGATGGTTTTATTGATATATCTGTAATAGCTTTTCGTTTTAGTCCGTTGCTTAATTGTTGTCGTTTAAGGTTTGCTGGTTCATTTGAATCGTGATTATGAGATGTTGGTTCAGAAATTATATTTTGTAGATCATCGAGCTTTAAAAAACTTTTGCAATTTTTATTTGTGCACTTCCACCGTTGTACTTCATTTTTAAGTAATTTATGGTATAGTAACTGAACTTATAGTTTTGAATTATAAAAAGTTCTTTTGTCGCACACAATTTGGAGATAAACATTTTTTCCATTTTTAATCGAACACTTAACGAACACTGTATAACATGTACTGAGAAAAGTATAGCACCGTGTGAAATACTCTGTGTTATACTGATCAATCGTTATTTATAATATATTTATCAAATCAGATATCAGGTGTTGGTTTTTCAAAGCATTCAGTGTTATAAATATGGCTCGGAAATTGTTACCGGACATCGCCATGGTGTGTATTCAATGTTATCACACTTACACTAACACGCTATAATATTATCTCTTGTATAAAGTGTGCAAATGCTGTAAAATATTATTATGTTATTTATCTTGGACGCCACTCGGTTACGACTATTATAGCAGGTAGGAAGAATAATATAGTCGAGTTGCGTCCACAAAACGGGACGCAAGTTACCTGTTGAATTTACTACCTAAAAAATATACCCTTTTTTGGGGACGCAAGTAGTATGCAGCCATTTTGGCGC
>NW_021758540.1:0-771 GCF_005508785.2 Acyrthosiphon pisum
ACAGAACTTTTTGGTGTTGGTGCGTGGTGGGGTAGGTCATTTGCCGTGTATTAGAGAGAATTCGTACAAAAATCAGGCTTTTTAACAGTTTGCTCCGCCGGTGTCGTGCCGCGGGACCCGACGTAGGCGCTGACGGCATTAGCGGCCGTGAGCAACGACGTGTAGGTACCGATCACTGCGGGTTGTGGGGGTCGGGGGACAGTTATTACATAATACTGCGGTCGTGAATGATAATATGGGTACAGGTATGTCTGTTGTATTTAATAATAATAAGGCAAAAAATGCTGTGAAGTTACAAAATATAAAAATAAAATAATATAAAAATATAATAATATAATCATTTATCATATTATCAAATATCAATTTCATAAACATTCATAATCCTACAGTCCTACACATGCGAAACGCGTATACACGATTGCCGACATATTATTATGTTTAGAATTAAATCCACACGCATGCGCAGATCGATGGTTAAGTGGTCAGGCGTAGTACGTTTTAAAATCTCGCTACAAGGGACTCATGGTCTAATCGTTACTTTTCTTCAGTTTCGGCGGGGGCTGTTGTGACGACGTGCGAAAACTTGGATAACTAACAAATTCATACAGCTTTGTATTCACCTATCATCTCTAGTTATTAGTAATTTAAAATAATACTATAAATAATTTTATTATGCTGTAATAGGGTGTTTCAATTTATTTAAATTGGAATTTAATTGTTGAACTTAAACTGTTTATGAGTTACTATGAAAAACTATTTAGATCAAAAATG
>NW_021758541.1:0-1405 GCF_005508785.2 Acyrthosiphon pisum
GTTAATATATTATGTATCTATATGTTATTTATTTTATTAGGAATTATAATTGCACATTTCCCAAAATGTTTTGTTATATATAGTTATATAAATACATATTATATTTGTTTGTAAATTGTATTTATATTGTAGATAGTTTGTATTTTTCGTAAATTATTTCGTATGTTATGTGATAGGGTTTTCACTTATAGCCGCTCAACGTCTGCTTGATTTGCTGTAGCATATTGTCTGCGATCCGACGAAGTCGGATTGCCTACCTAGGTGGCTAACTTGAAAGTTAGGTAATCGATTTTGACTTGCTGCTAGACACTCCAACACGGTTTTCGACTTTACACTTTTTACATAAGAAGAAGCACCGGACATGCAACGACACATACTACTCTATCCGCCGCAGGTGGATTGCTAATTTTTTTTCCTCTTAGACAGGTGATGACTGACTTGCTAGACACTCTAACATGCAGGTTTTCGAATTAAAATTTTTTTATACATACAAAAGAGCACCGGATATACGCTGGGGGATGGTATCATTGAATTGTCGATTTTCATGAGCCATGGCAGATTTCTAGGCACTGAAACTGGAATTTTAAACTTTCCTACCTTACAAACGAGACCACCATAGAGCCAGGCCTTATCAGAAATTCTTATCATAAAATCTCCTTCTATATAAGTGTGGCATATATAATTCGACTGTGTCTACAAAATCAGTATTCACTTACAACTAACACGGGGGGCCCGGGGGTCTAACTATATTTTCCGTTCTTCAGTTACCTACGCTACCAACGTGGTCGGCAATCCACCGTAGGTGGATTGCATACCTGGTGATATACGCTTCTCATTATGTCTGCGATTCGATTGCCTATCTATGTGATTTGATGACTGATAGCTAGATAATCGAATACATCAATCGACTCTACACTTTTTAACAACACAGGAGATCGTATCCAGCCTATCCATTTACAACGTTTGTGACGGATTACTAGACGCTCTAACTTTTAAACATTCCCGTAAAAACGTCAAGCCTTATCTCCAATCCATATCACTAATCCTTATCACAAATCCTACATTTTCGTCTTACAACTTTACTGTCGTGACTTTTATAATTCAAACGACATTGTCTCCAAAATCGGTATCCACTTTCAGCGAGTCCAACGGGCCCCGAGTTACACTTAGAGCTAGTCTTGTAATAAAATATATATTGTGTTATCATTTAATGGTTTACCGAAATATGTTATCACATAAAATATACCGCGCACGTTATCATATCTCTGTTATCATATGTAATAAAATATCCCGCGTTAATATAATATTATACACTTTAAATATTATATCCCGAAAATTATTTGTAAAATATGTGCACGTTATACAGACGAAAATCGTCGACAACCTTGAGACCGCATTCCACTAC
>NW_021758542.1:0-5803 GCF_005508785.2 Acyrthosiphon pisum
AATTATAGATGTAAAATTATAAATATCAGCATAAGTTTTGATCAATTTTTATGCGCTAATTATAAGCTTTATTAAGGCTTGATTTACTGTTAAAAGCATTATTTGCTGTTTCTCAACAATATTGTATTGAATTAAATTATCCTGTTTTGACTTAGGGCAGCTGTATATTTATATATAAGCGCGATGACCATCGCACATGTGCATACCTATCTATATAATATAATATTATGTGATATTATTTATATACCTACGTAATATGCGCACTGCATCGGTGGTAGGTCGATCGACACCGACTAGCGTTCGCGTCGATAGCGGTTAAAGAAATTTATAGGTAGTGCTTTTGGTTGGCCATTGGGACTTTTTAAGACCACTAAAAAAGTGTCACTTTACATAATATATATATAAATACGTGTGCAAAACACAACAAGATATTGTTAATAATAAGTCATAGGCAAACTACGGGTCTGCAGGCCTCAGTATTGACATAAATTATTAAAATTAAAAACGTATTTTGTAGTCAAAATTTGTGTTTTTCAAATTAATCATTTGACCTGTCCTAATAAGATATTGTCTTGTTTCACTTATGTGTGTAGTACTATAATACAACTGTATATATATGTGCATGATGTAATAAATGTATAAGTATTACAGTCGAACGGGGTTAACTCGAAGTTGAACTGACCGGCCAGAAAGTTCGAGTTATTCGAGAATTCGAGTTATCCAAGGATACCTTATACAATTATAGGAACCGGCGAAAAAGTTCGATGTTCGAGTTAGAGGAGTTAGAGTTTGAACCACGCTCGGCAGTTAATTATTTAATACACCTACCGATTTTAGTTATGCTGTTTTCATTCCCGTCCATAAAATTAAACGAAAACCGTAATCCACGTGCAATACATTCCGGTGCGTGGAATAACAGTCTCTGCAATACCTAGTACCCTAGTTAACTATTCAAGATATTTATAGGTATATACCTCACTGCATGTTTCTGCGCGTTGTTGAAAAAACAATGAACATAATTTAAACAAAAAAATATGCAATTATTCAACACTGATTGTAATAAAGTGCTTGATTTGTTAACTCACATAAGGTAATAAAAAGAAATAATACCGGTCATCGATTTCCCATACTGATCTCAGCGCGAAAATAAGCCCCTGGGCCGACGTGCGCCTTGGAATAATTAATTATTACCCGATAATCTTCGTGTCACGGTGCATTATTCGTTATAGGGTCCTATATCAGTTCGTGAGACCATGTGCCTGGAAGGCTGAAGTAGCACAATTAAAAAACCATTTACGATCTGTGATCGAAATCATAAAACATGTGCATTACCTATATAATGTTAGTATGTTACACATAAATATATAATATTTAAGTATATTGATAATAATAGGTATAGATCTAATTTAGAATATTTATACTTACAAAAAAGTAAGTACACTATTTACGAAAAAAAAAATGCAAAATAATACAGAGTGTGCCAATAGATTAGAGAAATATTACGTTAAGTATATTGTGTACCTCATGCATTTTAGTAGGTAGGTACCTAGACACCAATTATTAGTATAATAGTAGGTATATTACTATATTAATAAGTATTGTAAGTAATTTTATGATAAAAGAAACGTGACATTTGAAAGGTGAACAAATTAGGTCATTATCATTTATGTTAAAATAAAAATAATTTTTATTACTGAATACATCCATCTATATTAAATTGTAACTATAAAATTGTTATAAATTCTAAGTGGAGTGTAAAACATAAAAATCATTATTTATATTATAATTTATATTGATGATACAACCTACATGCAGTAGGTACATGTAAATTGTAAGTACACGTCTTTGGCCTATACTTTTAGATTACATTTAACTAATTCGCAATTTCTAATATTATATTATTCTGCTTGAGTATTATTCGACTTTACATTTAGAAATATGTTCCCAGTTTTAGACAAAGAAAACAATTTAATACATTAATTCATTTCAGATAAAGTATTACTATTTTCTGACTAAATGACAAGAGCGAAAACCGTAATTTAATGTTCATTTGCTATGATACAACCCGTAATTAAAATATTATAATAATTGTACTTGAGTTATTGGTATGATATTATATTAGGTATTAATTGCAGGCACCTAAAGTATAATATGACTTATAAATAAAATAAATGATAGTTAATTTATAAACGGATATGATATCAGTATGAAATTTATTAAACATTGCACGTGTATTTAAATATTATATGTTTGTACAATCGGCCGTGTATGTATAACTGCAACAGAGACAACAATTTTATACATTTAATAATAATTCCTGAGGAAAAAAAACAGGTGCAATTGCAATATACGTATACAAAAAGTAACTAACTGCAGGTTACAGGTGCAGCAATTGCAATATACTGCATACACGCACACAAAGGTACTACAAGGATAAGATATTATAGTCGTGCTTATAAATATAATATACATAATATGTGCATGGTAATAATATGTAACCGCGGCGACCGTATTTTAACATATTATATTATGGTGATATTATTATTGTGATTGCGCACAAACTCCCAATCGGAAAACGTTATCTCGAACACATGCGTTTAATATAACATTGAGCGTCAGCAGAACATAATATTATAATGTAATAAAATATAACAACTCGAATCGTATTGACTTTCGCGGCGAAAACAACACGACACGTCCAGTTTCGCACACAGAGAGCCGAGGGGTTGTATTATAGCCTATGTATGTTAGGTTCCATAGGTGCAGTTACATGTTTAATATAATATTAGTATCAAGCTAATAAATTATTATGATACCAATTGGTACACCATTGATACCACTGGTATGTCAATATCGTCGATTGAGAAACGAGCTTGGGCCGTAGACGTCGAAAGCATTGACACATTATTGTGCTGTTGTACATCACGCATTTGGTACCTATACATAGTATAATGCATAATAATTAATACAATTAACAATATGTTTATAGCACTAGAACAACTATAAAGGTAGTAATGAATATTTAAAATAATCGAAGTTTCAAAGTTGCAGATGTATCGACATTTAATTGTTGCCACGTTAAGGCGTCCCTGAATCATTAAAATAAATGTACGCGTTTGTATGGGGATTATAGACTTGGAAGCTATACAGAACTAATCGGCATCAAATTCCTAGAGACTCAGGGAGTGCCCGTTGCTTCATTTCTCGACCCCTATACAGATTGGTATAGGGTGGTGGCTCACAATTTTGTTTCGACTCACGAAATCAAATTTTTTTTGTTCATATATCTAGCTAGTCGCCATTGATAACAGAAATACAATTTTAAAATTGTTACAGAGTATAGACTGGCCGATGTAGGATTTCTTTTTTAAAATAAAATAATATTTAATTTATTGTTTCTTATTAATATGTAGGAACATTGAAAGGCAATATCCGTATGTTTACAGCTCGCATATCAAAAACTATATACTCGACCGATTTAGATCAAAATACTAAACGAGAGAAGTTAGTAGTATGAGTTACGTTCAAAAATATATTAAGTGCTAGTCCATTTCAGTAGAATAAGTTCACCAAATGAGGTTCATATACTCCGATTTGCCCGCGAACTGAGGTACACTAAAACCGAGAGAGGAATAAGAAGAAGCTTAAGAAGTGGCGTTTAACTACAGGACCTTAATTTTTTTTAGGGAGGCTAAAAAAATTGTAATGTATGTCGGTACATTGTATATATTATTGTACCTAGGTACTAAGAATATTTTATGTAGAAGAAAATATTTTTTTGTCACGCCTGCACCGAAAGTTTGGTTTTCGACCACGGTTGAAGCGTTCGAAAGCAACCTTTTTCCGTCCAGCGGGCGGAAAAGAGGAAATCCCCAAAAGTGCCGGCCGCCGGGCGCGTATCCCCTGCACAACCAGAAACTAAAATGTATACCTACCACGGTCCTTCCAAAACATAAAATTTTGGTTACATCTTAAATTTATAGTATAACCTCCTTGCATGACGCATTAACATTTAAACATATTTTTTAGAATTGTCTATAATTGTTGCATAGATCCCTGCATAACCTTTTCCATGAACGCAGGGGCGTGACAAAAAATAGTATGTGTGGCTCGCGCGGGAAGGCCATTTCAGTCTTGGGCGAAATGCGGCACACGACGCCCGCGACTGAAATGGCTCACTTCCCACCCTTGCCACACAATATACTATTTTTATATATCACCCACATCCCCCCTCCTACCAATAGTTAAGTTACTGCTATTCGGGTTACACAGAAATAGTAATATTATAAATTTATAAACGCATAATTAATATATTTATGTTATGTTGAAAAACAAACATTATGCACGTAAGTTTACGTTTAGTCTTGATTTTTGATAGTCAAAAAAGAGTTAATTTCGATTAATTACTTTTGTTTTTTATGAGCATAACATAATTTGATAGATAGTAAGCGTCAACTATAAATAATATTACTATCCGACTATCATCAATTACACAGCTACATGCAATATATATATATATATATTATGATGACTTCCGCCTTCGTGATAAATTTGTCACGAGGAAATCATGTGCAAAATGACAACAGAAATAAAATTACTCATCACATTATAATATTATTAATTTATACGAGTAAGTATATAACATAATGCAGTAATGTCATCATTGGGTTAGGTTAGGAACCTGTAGTTTTATAATGCAAAAGTAATGACTAATGACGTATCACAAATGTCATAGACGAGATATGTAGATGATGGTGCCAAGTGCGATAGCTATAGTGGAGGCAATAAATCAGTAGGACTGCATAAGAGATCTGAGATACACAATATTTAAAATTATTATCTATACACCAAGTTTTAATAATATGGTGTATATGATATTGAGTAGAAATTATTCAAGAATTAATAGGTGGATGGTTTCAGTATTTAAATAAACTATTACTCTATTAGGTACCAATTTTGTCACAAGACAACACAATAATTCAGACTGGTTTAACAATTTAACTGTATCCATGCGAGCTCTGCAGTTCAGTCATTATTATATTATTATTTATTGTTATATAGTTTTATAATATTGTTAATAGTCGAGACATAATAATATTTATGTTAAATTAATAGACGGAATTCGTTTAACCACGTCGCGACACGTCTTACAATTGTACCTACGGACAGCGTTTTTACAAGTGGAGGAAACAATACTTAAACTATCGACTCTCGCACGTCGTACACGAGAGCCTCGACGATTGAACGGGGTGCGGGCGGATGGGCACGCGTTCGTGTCCGGATCGACAGCAGCAGCAATCGCGACTAACCGAAACGCGGTTACAGGCGTGCGCGACACCTATAGGTATATATATATACCTACGATGTATATTGTGCATAATATATTGTACGCGGACACGGTTCGACGGCATAAAAATAATGTTTGCAGTATACACACACACACACACACACACACACACACACACACGCACGCATTCATGTACATATAAGTAGGTATATAATAATATATAATAATATGTATATGTACTATACCTGAACCACTCTACAGTCGCGTACCTACATCCGAGACGCGTCGAAGCGGTCCACAGCCGTTTGTCTGCGGTCGTGGACGTTATTCAGCGCGTACTTACGAGAACGAGAATAACATTATATACGTATATATTATATAATACGAATAAAAAGAAGACGACCACGACGACTATGACTACGGCGGAGAAGCTGCAGTACTCCTCTCCGCGTGTATAATATATACATATAATATAAACACTGTAAAAACATCAGTAGTCCATTGTTTTTTTCTCCC
>NW_021758543.1:0-1123 GCF_005508785.2 Acyrthosiphon pisum
GTATTTTTAATATTTTTCAACTGATATTGTAACAACGTATCAGGAGCCTTGTATTAATTTTTTAAACTTTTTGGCCCAATAGATAAAACTTGATTGATATTTATAGAAAAAAAAAACTAAAAAAACTGAAAACTTACAATGTCCGTAAACAGCTCAAAAAGAGTCAAAATATTTTCAAAATTGTATGGTTTATAGGAAATGCTAATATAAACATTCAGTAAAATTTTCATGTATCTACAGTTATTCGTTTTTGAATTACAATAAAATAAGGAAATCGCTACATGAGAAATCGAGTGAATATCCAATGTTGTACAAATTTGAATTTCAAACGATCATAAAAATGTAATTTGACTTTCTTATAGATATTTTTTGTTCGATAAAGGTAGATATAATCTTATAAGGAATCTTGTATTATATTTTAAAATCTTAGATTTAAAAAGAAAAATTTTTACGAATTCTCAACTCAAAATAATTTGCTAATTTTCGTGATTTTTCCATATTTTGTCAATTTTTGAACTTTAAATGCTTATAAAAAAAAAAACTGTTTTGAAAATTACTGGGAATTTTAAATTTTGACCTCCCCAATGCACCAACGATATTCACTTTCCAATCGAACAAGATACTGAAGTTAAAAATCGAAGCATTATTTCGACTACTTATCGTGTACACAAACAAAAAAAAAAAAAATAAAAAAAAAACACACATCATTTTAAAATCAATACATTCGTCGTTCCACTCAGAATCTAAAAGAAGAATGGGTATTATACACCTACCTATTTTGTTTACTATATATTGTGTTAACAAACTACTGAATTTGTATTATTAATATTACCTCATTTTCTATAAATAGTTGTGGTACACCGGGCACTGTACATTGCAATTACATAAAAAATAATTTATAAATAGTTATTCAAACAATATTTTTATATGTTTATTAAATATAAACACTCACCGTTTATCGATACTGTATCAGAAGGCTCCTCCGTAAACTGAGTTTCATACTGTTCTTGTTGATTTTGAGTTATCACCATAGAAAATTCATTCGATTTGGGTGGCACTATAATCAAAAACCCAAAATATTATAACTCGAGTCAATAATATAATAAATATATATATTTTTTTT
>NW_021758544.1:0-812 GCF_005508785.2 Acyrthosiphon pisum
ACTTTCAATTGATTTTCAATCAAGAATTTGAAAGAGACGTTTTATTAAATAGCTACAAACTCCATTTTTTTTATTTAATAATATGATAATTAGTAACATATTTTATTAGTTGGGTATTTGTAATATTATAATAACATTAACAACAGCTTCGTTTAAGTATTCATAAAAATCCAATTTATAATAATATTTTATGCAATGTATAAATAATATTTATTTATTTTAGATTCTGAGTGGAACGATGAATGGATTGATTCTACAATGATGTGTGTGTTTTTTTTATTTTTTTATTTATTTTTTTTGTGTCTGTGTACACGATAAGTAGTCGAAATAATGCTACGATTTTCAACTTCAGTATCTTGTTCGATCAGAAAGTGAATATCGTTGGTGCATTGGGAGGTCAAAATTTAAATTTCCTAGTAGTTTTCAAAAGCGCCGGGAAAAACAAAAGAAAAATTAAGGAAAAACGGGAATTTTTACGCAAAATCTGTTTTCGAGAAAATCGATTTTGGTTTTTGGTGTAACTTTAAAACACATGACCGTAGATACATGAAATTTTCAATGGTTGTTTATATTTCCATTTTCTATACACGATAACATTTTCAAAATATTTTGATTTATTTTAAACTGTTTAGAGACATTTTCATTTTCCATTTTTTTTTTAGTTTTTTTTCTAAAAATATCAATAAAATTGTATTTGTTGGATAAAAAAGCTTGAAAATTTAATATAAAGCTCCTAATATATTGTTTCAAAGGCAGATGAAAAATATTAAAAATCGTTAGTCACAGTTTTTTTTTATAAGCATTGAAAGTTC
>NW_021758545.1:0-1120 GCF_005508785.2 Acyrthosiphon pisum
TATTAAATAAATTAGAGAAGATTACAACTATATATAGTCATGATTATATTTATATATTAATTATAAATATATTGGTTATATAGTGGCACACAACTTACAGTGTTCAATACATCCATTGGTTTGCACTGGTAATTGGTCAGTGGTCAATGGTCATATGACATCAGTGGCGTAATTGAGGTGTTGCAAGTGTCGCACTTGCAACACCAAAAAATATTCAAGTTCGTAATACCCCCCTTCCCTACATTCACAGTATTTAATACAATATAAATATAAATAATACTAATACTAGATCACGGTAGCATATCAGCGGTTGATACCACTGAATTAAAATAATTGTTATAATCGAGAAATCATAGTTGCAGTGTTATTGCACGTTATTCATTGTTGTGTTATCGTAATACGATAGTGAATGTTGAGTAGTGATAGCAAAAGCAACTGAAAAGTAACAACCTCAGCCACTCCACGTCAGAAAAAATGTTCCATAATATAACCTAGGTGGTGGGGAAAAGGGGCCTCAAACTTTGAATTTAAAAGATTATTATCGTATTGAAATTTACTATCCAGTCTTAGATATCATAATTAGAGAAATGCAACAACGTTTCCATGCAAACCAGCTAGATATAATAAATGGATTAAAAGAAATAATAGTCAATGATAATCCACCACACGAAGCATTAAATATTGTTTGTAATACCTACAAATATGATTTAAAACATCTGAATACTTAAATTGAAGTTTATAATAGAATGTTTAAATTGAAGTACTCCAACATATAAACAACTAGTATTATGGTACAGAAAATAGAATTTATTAAGAATGATGATTTTCAAAATGGATTTCAGATTTCAACATAAATTATTCGTATATTTCTTACTATACCAACTACAACTGCCAGCTGTGAAAGATCATTTTCATGTCTAAAAAGACTTAAAACTTATCTGAGGACCACAATGGGTCAAGAACGAATTAGTAATCTTGTAGTAATCTACATTACAAATTGAAAAAAAAAAAGAAATAACATATAGAAGAGTCATTGACGAATTCAACAATAATTCCTCTGTGATTAGCCGAAAATTAAGTTTAAAATAAAAATATTGCAAATTATAATATAAATAAATAA
>NW_021758546.1:0-834 GCF_005508785.2 Acyrthosiphon pisum
ATTACATGATAAACACAACGATCTACCATTCTTGCCGAACAGCGGTATACCTCGCGGGTCGAAGGTGAGGAAGTTGATGGCAACGTTTGAGACGAAGAAGAACTATGTTATACATTATAGAAATCTGCAGCAGGCAATTAAGAATGGGTTGAAAGTGGAAAAAGTAAATATTTGTATTTTATAAGATTTTAAACAGATTGTAATAATTTTTTTATAGGTACATAGGGTTATTCAGTTTAACCAGTCTGACTGGTTAGCCAAATATATAGAATTAAACACAGAGTTGAGGAAAAAGGCGAAGAATGCGTTTGAGAAGGACTTTTTTAAACTTATGAATAACGCTGTATTTGGTATGCAACTTTATTTATTATATATATATATATATATATATATGTATATAAACATTTTTACTGATATTTTGTGTTTGATTTTCTAGGTAAAACAATGCAGTCTAAAAGGAAGGAAATGAAGATGGAGTTGGTGTCATGTGAGAGGAGGTTACAAAAATTGATTAATAAGTGTACATTTAAACACTGCACAAATTACAACGAGAACCTTAACGCTGTAACGCTTGAGAACAAAATTATAAAATTTGACAAACCTATATATATTGGTAAATATACTTTTTTAAATTATATAATGTACACTTATAATTACATTTATTAATATATATTTATTATTTGCAGGATTTGCTGTATTAGATATTAGCAAAACGTTAATGTATGATTACCACTATAATGTCATGCAGAAACATTATGGAGAGAAGAATAAAGCTTATGTACACTGATACAGGTTAAATATATATATACTAAAACTACATAATATATTTTATTT
>NW_021758548.1:0-885 GCF_005508785.2 Acyrthosiphon pisum
GGACATGCTTGGCGCAAACAGGGTACTTTAGTAAAATGGGTGATCGAAGAAGAGCCTAATTGAAAAAGACCACTAGGTAGACGTAAGTTAAGATGGGAAGATGGTGTGAAGAAGTGTGAAGAAAGAAGTGGAAAAGATAGAGCCTGGTGTCAAGTGGAGAGAAGTGGCGGAGGACAGGGATCGGTGGCAAGATTTAGTGTTTTCAGGATGGTCTTAAGGGCCGTAACTAAAAGAAGAAGAAGATCATCGATACTCATTTATCGAGTCGTATAATATTTACATATAATAATAATGATATGGATTACCTACTCAAAGTCTTGATGTCATAATGATAATAATAATAATAATAATAATAATAAAAATAAAAATAATAATAATAATTATAATAATAAAAACAACAACAACAACAACAACAACAACAACAACAACAACAACAACAACAACAACAACAACAACAACAACAACAACAACAACAACAACAACAACAACGACGGTAACGGTAACGGTAACGGTAACGGTAACGGTAACGGTAACGGTAACGGTAACGGTAACGGTAACGGTAACGGTAACGGTAACGGTAACGGTAACGGTAACGGTAACGGTTACGGTTACGGTAACGGTAACTGTAACGGTAACTTTGGATAAGTGGTATTCGTGGTAAGGTACACATGGGTTGATCGTAATAAGAATTAGTTTGGTAAGGAGAATTTTCATAATTATTCATTTTAGCATTGAAGACCAAATTATCAATGTTATGCATTATTATTTCACATTTTATTACGGAAAATACGCCACAAAAAATCAGTCCATTTCGTCGGTTATATCGAAACGGAAATTTTCGTAAGGCAATAATATATTATAATACGCAAACATCCACGTACGCCG
>NW_021758549.1:0-779 GCF_005508785.2 Acyrthosiphon pisum
CCGACGCTCTCAGTTGAATACCACAAATTATGCAAATCGAAGGGGAACAAGTAGTAGATAGTAAAACATATAAGGAGTATATGGATTATATTATGACAAACATAGTCCAAAACGTGAATATTGTAGAAGTAGCTGGTAATATTTTTGAAGACGAACATTCACCTCTCGTACATTATGTATCACAGGAATTGACGTTAAAAGAAGGATTGGCACTGGAATTTCGACGACAATTCGGGAATCTAGAAAATAATCAGAATAAAAAAATTACAGAATTAGTATATTACAAAGAAGGAGGCCGTTACATAATATATATGATTTTATCAGAGAAAGAGAAAAGTCAGATTACAGTAGAACTCCGATTATCCGAACGCCAATCAAACGGACGTCCAATTAACCGGACGAAAAAAAAAGGTCGTCTTTTAAGAGGACGCCACTCCCGCATGTGTTTTCTCCGTCTGACAAAAGCGTAACATACCAAATTTACGCTCAGAAATTCAAGTTTTATGCCGTTAGCTTAAAAATTAAAGCAAATCGACCTATTATGAAATTTTACGCTAAGAACATTATCTGTGTTTTGTTGGAATTATCGTAAAAAAACTTCCAACAAAACACAGATAATTGCGCCAATGGTCAGTTGTTGTCTAATCGTCGCACAGTTTAGTATTTCAATTGTTATAACAAGTGAATTGTCGTGTTACAATGTCACTATATATCTTTTAAAATGTCATATATCAATCATCCGGATATTTGCTTATCCGGACCACCCTTGACAATTAGTC
>NW_021758550.1:0-1141 GCF_005508785.2 Acyrthosiphon pisum
TTTCCTGAGCCACTGGGACCAACTAGTATAGCACGTATAGTATCGGGTAATAACGAACCATGTCTTGATGGTTTTTTTACTACCTGAACATCTACATTTATTACATCTAATTTATCTTTCTGTTCAATCAAATTCATATTATTTTCGTATAAATACTCTAGATTTTTTAAATTTATAACCAGTTATAGATGGCGTGTTCAACTCGTAAGTACAATTCAAACAAGACTGGTAAAGGATTTGTAAACTCCCTTATAAATAGTCTCCCGTTCGAAGCTCATGTTTCAGGATATCAGTATTGTGGTCCTGGTACGAAATTAAAAAAGAGACTAGATCGTGGTGATAAAGGAATAAACCCATTAGATGCTGCTTGTCGTGACCACGATATTGTGTATGCAACAAGTAAAAATTTAGACGATAGACATAAAGCTGATAAAGTGTTAGAAAATCGAGCTTGGGAAAGATTTAAAGCAAAAGATACACCTAGAAAAGAGAAATTAGTTGCGTACGCAGTAACAAACGCGATGAAAGCTAAAAGAAAAATAGGTATGGGTTGTAAACGGAAACGTGCTATAAAAACAAATGGTATACTAGCAGCGAAAAAAAAAAGAATCTCAAAAAAAAAGAATGGTGGTAAAAGGTTGATTTTAGTACCGAGACAATCAGGAGGTGCAATTCCCTTAATACCTATATTTGCAGGATTGTCAGCACTTGGTAGTTTGATGTCTGGAGGTGCTAGTGTGTATAATGCGGTTCAAAATTCAAAAAGAAAAAAAGGCAGTGGTTTGAAATCAAACAAGAATAGGTTAAGGAAAAAAAACTGATGATCACGCTACCTGACAGACCGCTTTCGTCTCAAGATATTATAAAATATGTCGGAAAGTTGAAAATCAATCATTTCCGTGGTATCTTTTCACGTGATAACTTACCTAAAAAACCACATACGATTGAATGTGGTATATTAAACTTGGATACATCTTCAGGCGACGGAAGCCATTGGGTAGCGTTTTATAAAAATAAGGACAAAGTTGTATATTTTGATAGCTTTGGTGATTTACCACCACCAATTGAATTACAACATTATTTCAGACAGTTCAAAATAGTATACAACTATTCCAACTATCAGACTTCATACATTTAACTG
>NW_021758551.1:0-1025 GCF_005508785.2 Acyrthosiphon pisum
TAGATATACGGGTACATGTATATGTACGCGACATATAGACCAGGATGTAATAACTGATAAATATTTAGCAATTCGCAGAATTGAAGGCTTTCTGCACAACAACACAGAAAATGAATTAGCTGTCAGCACATTATGGCGAATACTCAGATTAGATAGGAATATTGCAAATGCGTAGGTCGAGTCGATGGTCACACAGGCCACATCCGGTAGAGACAAGATAGCGAACCGATAGGCAGGGGGAGCAGGGACCCGAATATAAAAGGGAGCCTGAAACAGCCTGTATTCAGACGTGTCTACTCCAGAGCACAACAAGCACCTTCACGTCACTCTGTGTAGTAATTTGTCATTTATTACTGAAGAGCATTTAAATAAACTACAAAGTATCTTTCATCTGTCTACATTCATTTATAACTACCCTGTCAACATCTTCATCATCAACACGAGCGGTCTCGCTTCCTGCAAAATCTTAATATACTCGTAGTTAACGGCTATCAGAATATAACTCTGACCAGTCCAACAACGAGAATATTACACAAGTGACACCGTCTGACACCATAGGATCTATGTATTACATTTTGCTCTTTTGCTTTTCACCTTCTGTCGCTTATCGTTGTGTCCGCAATCCACCGTAGGTATAGACAGGGGCGGATTCAGAGTTTGGAGACTGTGGGTCAGGACACTTCAAGGGGCCACTTATTAAAACTAGATTAAAAATCTATACTTGTGTACTAGGTAATAAAACAAAAAAAAAGGTGGGTAAGTGGATGTCGTTCTACTGTACAGTAGGTTACAAGTAGGTCACTGTATAAAGGTTAGTATTGAATTTGAATTCAATGATATAATATCACTGTATAAGAAAAACGATTCTAAGCGGAGACGGTATGTTAGTCTAGGTATAAGACATAATCTTAATATATATAAATCTCGTGTCACAATGTTTGTCCTCAATGGACTCCTAAACCACTTAACCGATTTTGATGAAATTTTTTACACCGTGTGTATTTTGGTTCCAACTTAAAAGGATA
>NW_021758552.1:0-2625 GCF_005508785.2 Acyrthosiphon pisum
ATTTCGTAAAACGCTTAAAATCTAAATAAGTATGTACTAGGATTCCTGAATAAAAATAAATCAAAACACTATAATTTTGTAAGCGGGAAAGTAAATAAGAAACAAGAAACATTTCAAATATTTGTCTAAAAAATATTTTTATTGAATAATATGCACTAACGACTGTAAAAAATCGACTATATGCCAAATATGCCTTTACACCCAAAACATGCAAAAACATGCACTATCAAACTTCATATTATTATTACTATTGTTATGAAACGGATTTGTATCTCAGTTACTAGTTAGCATATTTTCCTGTAGCAAAAAAAAACATGCATATGCATGAACTTACGAGCCCTGATAATGATCATATATCACTAATCACTAAATCCGTGACTAAAAAAATTAAAATTAATCAATATCTATAGGTACTGCAGGGTACACACGACTTTTTTTATCCTGGCATGATTTTGTTGGAGGCACAGTCTGCCGGGGGGGGGGGCAGTGCCCACCCGGCCCCTCCCGTAAACACGCCTATGGTCCCATGATATACTAAATTGTACAAATTACAAATATCAGCTTAAATACTGGACCTTGGATTAGTACTGGCAGTGATGTTATCGTTATTCGTTATCCTTATCGTAATAATAAATCGTGTGACTCGAATGGGTGTGGGTAATGCATACTATAGTATAAGGTCTATGGGGTAATGTATTGTCTAATATAATATTTTAATAGATTTTTTAAAAATTTATTTTCTTATATAAGTACGTAATAAAGGATTGTTAGTATAAAAATAATATACTAAAAAAAAAATAATGCCTCTATATATATTTTTCATTATTTATACTAAGAGGCCCTAAAAATATTTCCCGGTAGGCCAAAAATGGCCTATCCGCCCATGTACCATCCATTATACTGCGGTGACCCACTTGTAATCTACTGTACAGCAGAACGACATCCACTGGCCCACCTTTTTTTTATTTACAATTTCTATTTCTTTAAATGTTAAATGTACCTATTACTATATTAGTTTATGTTATTTTAATATATTATTGTGAACACAGTACACATTACACAACAAGTTTTATCGTCATCATACCTACACATCATTTACACAGCGTGTGTGTGGATCCGATGTGTATCGATGCGTGTATCGATGAGCGGGTAAGCGCAGTAGGTATAGGTATAGGTAGCCAGGTAGGTACTTACTTTTACGTAAACTCAATGTGGGTTAAGTACATAGAAAAATAGTCTTAATTATTATTGATTATTATTGTAGATTCTGAGCCGAGCGATGAATGTACTGATTTTAAAATTATGTGTGCGTGCTTTTTTAATTTATTTTTCTGTCTGTTCTCGCATTTTGAGTCAGAAAAATGTCACCACACCGGTAAACATATAATATACTTTCACGTGGCCGAAGCCTTCAGTATATTATTTTATTGAGATTTAGTACCTATACGTAACAAAAAATTGTTAGTTAATGTATTTTATGGGTCCCAGTGGATTAATTTAATGAAAAATTATTAAACAATTTATGTTGAATGAATGAGCCGTTTTCAATTTTGATAATAATGATGCCGAAAAAATGAAATAGAATGCAACTAAAGTTGCAAAAAACAATAAATATAATTATTTTAACGAAACAAAGACATCAGATGGGGTGATGTGATGGCCATTGGTCTACAGCGTTCTCATGGCCGGTCCTGCGGGGCGGACGACGACAGTTGGCGACGTGCGACTATAGTGCCTGCATATGACGTGCGCTTGACGGTTACCGCAGGCGCTGAAGACGATGGTGGATTCAGTGGAAATTTTTATTTATAAATTATTGCTATTGGTTATAGAAGAAATAAATAAATATTAATAAATTAGTATAGGTATTTTTTATTTGGTTGGCATTGGTTAATAGGGCAGATCAGGTGCAAGCATAATGCATCAAATCAAATTTTCGCACATTGCCTACTTGATACGCTGTCGCACATTGTCCGCGATCCGACATAGTTGGATTGCCTACAGGGGAGGCTAAGTTGCACCCAAAATAAGTTGAACAATCGCAATTTTTTACGGGCATTACGAAGTGATCGGACTCAGATAGTTATTGATATAGGTACCAATCTGTACTTACGTTATAACGCAAAGGTATACTATAAAGTATAATTATTGTATTATAATATTGTAACGATGATTTATTTATCGATCTGCAATCTGCATAATTATATATTGTTGTACCCGTTTTATAATTTTATAGGTAAAGTTTTTTAGATTCTACTCATAGCGGTTATGCGTTTTGAGATTTTAAAATTATGTGTGTTTTTTGTGTGTATAATAGGTACACAGCGTTTCATGGTAGATTAAATGTTTTGTTCTTCAACATTGGTGGTGATTTCTGAATGTAAATTGGATCTAGTTGGTACCTACCTGGCTACCTTCGAAGGGTGACAATTCTGTGACATTAAAAGTTATTTTCTTAATAGTTAATAGTTAGAAAGAACGAATATTTGGGAAAAACTTTTTATTAGCATCTTCTATTGTATACATTTCAACTAATTTCATAGTAGATATTTTAAATTTTCGATTTATTTTTTTCTATAATTAAGATAATAAATTTTCATTTGGTAAGAAATTAAAAAAAAATCA
>NW_021758553.1:0-1157 GCF_005508785.2 Acyrthosiphon pisum
TCTTAATTAGTTTAATAAAGTAATGAAGTCTGAAGTACTGAATTTCGTATGAAAATTAAACACTCATCAACTTTTGTTTCCAAAATATAAATCTATATTCTATACTGAATAATAAGTAGCCAAGTAGGTAATAACTATAAGTCATATCATTGATTATAAATACTAGTATTTATAATCAATGGTCATATCTAGACTAGTGTTATATAATATATACTGGAAATGTAAAAGACGTATATTATAATGTATAGACTATAGCTGTATGCCCGTGAAGTACCCACACAATATATAACATTAAACATTGAATGAGTTATAACTTATAAAATTCAAATATTATTTTTAATATTTTTATATAAAATATTATGATATAATATAACATATTTTAGGTAAAATTTTTAATAAATTTAAATTGTATTTTATTAAAATAATACATATTTGGCAGTGCTCGACTTGGGGGGGGACGCAGGGGGACGGAGTACCCCAACTAATTTTTCAGAAATTTTAGCGTACCCCTACTCTCATTTTGAAGAGGCACGCACGGGACGCTGCATCATTCTGCATTTTTATCAAAATGCACGTGATCAAATCATAATTTTTCTTACCATAGATTTAATAATTATTTATATATTTTGTATTATTATTTAAACAATTACCTTTAAAATATTATTATTTAAGATAATAAAGAACAAACCTATGATAAATTATGGAACTATTTAAATAAATAGGTAGTTAAAATGAATTGTTTTTATTTAGTTACTTTTGAGTTTGTTATTATATTTTATAAGTTGTAACAAAAATATACAGTATATTTTTATGTGATTTTTAGAGTGGGTAATAGGGGGTGTGGGGGCATAGTCCCCACGGCTCAGTAACATTTAATAAGTGATATGGGGACGCTCATTTTTTTAAAGTAACAGAGTCCCCCTACTTTAATTTTGCCAAGTCGAGCACTGCAATATTGCAAGTTAACTGCAGTCTACAGACGTCTATACATTAATATATATTTGATGGTAAATTATGAAAAGTCCCAGTAAACATAATACGTGTAAACTACGTCTATAAAAAAGATAATTTTGGGTTAATATACTTATACGTTGTTACAATATTATGTATATTGTTGGTATATATGTATAATATAGTTAAATGTTTAACCAAGTTTA
>NW_021758554.1:0-810 GCF_005508785.2 Acyrthosiphon pisum
TTATTTATCTATTCACTGTAGTTACAAACTGAAACAATTTAATACAGGGGGGCGGAGTGGCTGAGTGCACTAAGGGCCCGAGTTCGATTCCTTGGCCACAGGCGGCATTTTTCTTCCGACAAGTCACGGTGTCCGAAGAACAAGTGCCACCATCCCCCACCCGGGTATGGCAGATACCTACTGGTGCCCAATCAAAAATTCTGCCAAACTCATCACACACGTGTAAAAACCCTACCATTACAAACCCTACTACCTACAATCATAAGACCCCACAATTAGCTAATGGCCATAGTCGCCGGGCTTTAAAGATCAATGAAAAAAAAAAATTAATACAAAATAGTAATTGGTATAAAACGTACCGATTATTTTGTTATAACTACCGGACACCGGTAAGGATAGGTGAAATACTGGTTTAATTCAATTATGGTTATGATGTGCAACTCGTGGCTCACGTACCATTTTTATTTGGGCCGTATTACCTTATGAAATGAAATTATCACTCTAAATGTCTAAACTCTACATTAAAAAAACATATATATACAATATAATATACGTTAAATTAGGAATTACTAATTGTGAAAGTTTTTTGAACAAATTTCATATTTTTTTAATTAACATTTTTACTGGTGATATATTGACAATATAGATTATATTATTTCTTCTTCATAAATGGAATTCGGTGCGTTTGTATCATCAAGCACCTGCAGTATTTAATTAAGTAAACAATAATATTAATTATTAATTATTTTCGTTTTTTTGTAGTTTTAAAAACATACATTTTTAAAGAATTAATTATTTGTTATTACTATT
>NW_021758555.1:0-830 GCF_005508785.2 Acyrthosiphon pisum
AACCTCTAATCAAATAATATACAGTCATATCATTATAAAATGTAATCGCCAGTCTTTATAAATAATGTATTATTTAGAATCTGCAGCAGTATTTTAACCTAACCAAATGTGACTCACCTAAAAACAGTAATATAATATCAAGTACCTACTATATAGTATAATATTTAATATTTAGTATTTAGTAATATTTAATATTTAATATCGAGCCCATGTCTTTAATGTAGATAGTATTAAGTACCTATTAGATCAATTAAATAGTGTTATTTATTAATTTGATTTTATGTTCATATAAAATCCTACCTATGGCATAGCGATCAGTCGATGAATAATAATATATTTTAATACAATCTGCGTCGACTCGAGCTAAATTATTTTATTATATAATTTAACTAACCCGACCAAACCACCGTATCGACTCTTAAAATGTATACATTTATTTATTATAATATGCATGTACCTACGTACCTCGGTTGCTATATCGTGTACATTTATGACAAATCAAATAACAGAATAAGCAAAAAGGCAAAAGGCAGTAAAATATAATATAATAACGCACTTATCGAATTAAAAAAAAAAAAACATGTAAATATATAAAAAAAAATAGAACTCTTTGAAGCATATATTCATGGCTGTATAAAGAAATAACGACACTGTCAGCTACCCAATCTCCGCCACGGCACTCGACGTAAGCGAAGTGCCGAAGTACGTACTGCCGCAGGCGACTCATAAATTTGGCGGATACGCGAATAAGTCTTAAACGGTGCCGTACGAAGACCGTAGATGCGATAATACTCGAATTTTGAAAAAAAAAAACGGAAAGTTTTCGTTAA
>NW_021758556.1:0-1122 GCF_005508785.2 Acyrthosiphon pisum
CCAACAATGAATAAATATTAAATAATAGTGTTGTGATTTCTCTAGTTTGTATTGTGGCCAGCTAATAGCTATATAGTAATATAATATTAGTAAGTAACAGTAAGTAGCAAATAAATAGAAAATAAAACAGTTACAATTAATTCATGATTTAAAAGTAATTTTGATGAATAAAAACCTACGAATATTCTTAAAATAATACCGGTTACGGCGTAATTAGAATCATCATTGTGACATGATTTAGAAATTAGATTAATTAAATGTGCATATCAAATCTACATAATATCTAATTTTTTTACGTCAGATTATGATGTTATAAGCAGATTATGGGTAATATATTAATATATATGTATTATATTACGGGTTTAAAAATACGGTTTGAATAGTGATTTAACCACTAATTCACAATGGCGATCAATTAAACAACATTTCGAAATAAAATGATAGAATTTTAAATTGACTAAAAAAACATTTTGAAATAGGTCGATATAATAATCTCCCTCTCCTTTAAACCCTATGTAATATAAAACATCGCTTTAAAACAAATTTACTAGTTGAAACTGACATTTTTGAATTTTTATTCTAAGTGTTTGCGCCGCAAACAGGGCTCGGTGTGTGTGTGTGGATGTTAGTGACGATAGTATCGCTGCTATCATCTTTCATGTGTTCTTGTTATCTGGTGTGTTGTGTTTTGCTCACCAGAGGCAAGAACTCCAAGTTATGTTATCAAATTCGTTATATTGTCATTTTGTAATTGTATCTTTGCTCTCTTCTCTGTATACACTTGAACAGCACGGTGCTCCACTTTTAATGAAAAAAGGCCAAGTGTTCAAAGTTCAAAAGCCACATGTCGGCATTGTATGAGGTTATGTTTTTCTCATATTCATCATGATTTTTTGTTTTTTCGTCGGATCATCGTGCCTGTGTGACGCCGACCACAATCTACGTTTTTGGTTTTGTACAGTGCAATTGTGTATCATCATACATTTTCTGGTAACTATGTAAATATAAGTTCACCTTTTTCTAACTGGTTTTTTCCCTATCTAGGGTGGTCAAATCATCGGCGAATAGTGTGTGGTTGTTTTTCATGTTTTGGTCGCATCAATGTTCCCGCAGCGGCGGCAC
>NW_021758557.1:0-1048 GCF_005508785.2 Acyrthosiphon pisum
TCCGCTGTCCACTCAATATTGAATCAGTCCTATTTTCTCTACAGCACTAAACAGACCTCTCCAGAAATCATCACTCGCCAGTTCAAAACATAAATATCACAACACCTCCGTACGAATAAAGTGAGTTTATTTTATTTATTTAATAATTATATGCATCCGTATTACATTACTGTAGCTCCAATAGTTTAGAATGGATCATTCGAGATTGTTTTTATATATGTAATTAATAAATAATATTTTTTATTTAGATCTGAATTCATACTCACCGTAAAGCACAACCACTAGCATCACCACCACCACATCGCCGACCATCATCGACGTTTTACCTATTATTTATATAATAAGTTCAAATAAAGTGAGTTTTATTTTATTATTATTATAATTATTATCAAATGCAGTCGTATTATGCGAGTGTATAATTTTAAAATATAATTTGTTAGTGAATTATATGAAATTAGCAGAGGTTATATTTTATTTTATATATATATTCTCGCATAACGACACGCGTATACGCATGTGTTTAGTCAATTTATTTTTATCTAACATTTATTTTTTCTGTTCTCAGTTTATAAAAATAGAATTTTTGCAGTCGCTCAAAGCTCAAGTGAACTGTGTAAATCTTTCGTTCGGCGACCTGCGCAAAGATGTCGCCTATCCCGTACGTTCAATGAAGAATGTAGATACTAAATTCGGGATAGCAGTTTCATGCGTGTTATCAGATCCCGAGGGCCCGGGGTCCATCAATGTATTCTTACCAAAGGCGATCCGCGTAGACGACATAGACATCGAAACGTATAATCTGGGCGTCGTACCATCAGTAAGCCTCGTTTACAAGGGCTTAAATAGAAGGAGTTTCATTATAGATTTCGAATGAAATCTATAATGAAACTTCTTATGAATTATTATTATTGTTCATTAATTATATTTGCTTCCTATTATTATTTTATTGTTTATTATTTTTAATAAAAATGTTTAAAAGTATGACCTCATTTATATTTTATCTCATGCCTATAATTTTAATAATTTTTATCAACGTATTATATACATT
>NW_021758558.1:0-1588 GCF_005508785.2 Acyrthosiphon pisum
AAAAACCCGTGACGTTACAATTTATTACATATACAAGTTCAGTTGTAATCCTTAGATTTATTAGTTAAATAGGTACCTAGAATAACTTCTTCCTACATAAGAAAAAAAAATGTTTTATAAATTAATTTGTTTCTAGATACCTCATTGTTAAATTAATAATTAATTTAAATTATTGTCATGTATTTGTTTTTTATCACTATAGGTAACTATATATTATATATAAAAAAAAAAATATATTTAGATTTAGTTTAAATTATACAGACTTTTATACAATGACAATATGAATAATACACTCATATTGTCTTGTCTCATATTATTATTTTATATAATATATGACATCATTTACTTAGTTTAATTGTTATACTTGATTTTAATAAGAAATTTTGTCAAAATTTGAATTTAAAATGTCTGTAAAAAATAAATGTGTTTATACATATATATTTTTAAATTTTTTGGTTACAGTATAACTATTTATAAGAATCTTTGTTTTGAATTTTCAACCCTTAGTAATAAGAACTGAACATTTAATCATTTTTTAATTACAATGACAGGTACAATGATTGACAATTTTCCTATAATTTTTACTGTTCTTAAAGGTGATGACAGACACACAAAAAAAAATAAAAAATAAAAAAACACACATCATTGTAAAACCAATACATTCATCACTCCGCTCAGAATCTAATATTTTAAATCCACAAAGCTTTTGTTTTTAAAAATATTTTAAATTTGAAAAAAAAAAATGATTAAAATTAATAGGTATTAATGTATTATATCATAATGTTCTATTGTTCTGAACATGAGAATACCAATGTTACTTAACATAATATTTAAAAACCATCAATATCACAATAATTAATATAGAAACTTACTTACCTGTTTGTATGGCAGAATTAAGACCAAATGACGATTTTTTCTGTTTAGGATCATTTCTTGCTGCTTTAAATTCTGCGATCCGTTTTAGCCGTAATTTTTCTGCTCCACCTTTGCGATTATTTTTATTCATGTTGATTTGAATTTAAAAATATAATAACTGTATGAATATATTAATATATTCCTTATAGTAGTAATGAATAGTGATAATATCAAATGTTTTTTTGTAACTCATGTCTCGTACTCGTTAGTCGTTAAGAACTTGTGCGGTTTCACTAAAGTGACGCTGAGTGTCGCTGACGCATAGAAATTATACATCATTACACATTACAATAATCCAGCATTAGTAAATAATTATTATTTATTAATAGCGACTATTTTGGATATCCGTTTGACCTCCGTCCCTCCCTGCCACCCATCATCGCGCTATATCGGTTCGACGCTCGCGTGTAGCTGTGTAGGTACCTATTTTCTATTTAGGTAGGCACTATTTATACAAATCTACAGTCTTGTAAAGTATTCGAATACAAGTATTTGAATACTTGTATTAAAATACTTTTTGAAGTATTTTTTGGTATTCTAAATACAAATTTTTTAAAGTATTTTTAAGTATTCTGAATACTTTTTAAAAGTATTTTTAACGAAATGTAAATACTTGTATTTAAATACTATAAACTTAGTATAAATACATTTTTATTACAAAAAAAAGTAATAA
>NW_021758558.1:3327-5933 GCF_005508785.2 Acyrthosiphon pisum
AAAACAAATTACCGTAGATACATGAAATTTTCAATGGTTGTTTATATTTCCATTTTCTATACACGATAACATTTTCAAAATATTTTGATTTATTTTGAACTGTTTAGAGACATTTTCATTTTCCATTTTTTTTTAGTTTTTTTTCTATAAATGTCAATAAAACTTTATTTGTTGGATAAAAAAGCTTGAAAATTTAATAGAAGGCTCCTAGTATATTGTTTCAAAGGCAGATGAAAAATATTAAAAATCGTTAGTCACAGTTTTTTTTTATAAGCATTTAAAGTTCAAAAAATGACAAAATATGGAAAAAATCACGAAAATTTGCAAATTATTTCGAGTTAGAAATTCATAAAAATTTTTCTTTTTAAATCTAAGATATGAAAATGTAATACAAGATTCCTTATAAGATTTTCTACATTTATCAAAAAAAAAAAATGTCTATAAGAAAGCCAAATTAAATTTTTATAATCGTTTGAAATTCAAATTTTTACAACATTGGATATTCACTCGATTTCTCATGTGGCGATTTCCTTATTTTGTTGTAATTCAAAAACGAATAACTGTAGATACATGAAAATTTTACTGAATGTTTATATTAGCATTTCCTATACACCACACAATTTTGAAAATATTTTGACTCTTTTTGAGCTGTTTACGGACATTTTCAGTTTTCAATTTTTTTAGTTTTTTTTTCTGTTTAGTTAGTTTTATCTGTTGGGCCAAAAAGTGTAAAAATTTAATACAAAGCTCCTGATATATTGTTACAATATTAATTGAAAAATATTAAAAATACATAGGCACAATTATTTTTTATAAGCATTTAAAGATCGAATTTTTACAAAATTTATCAAATTTTAATTTGAAAAATATTTTGTAGTTAAAAATGTATAAAATGTTCAACTTTTGTATCTAAGAATTGAAAATTTAAAACAAGATTCCACGTAAGTAATTAATTCTGTTACCAAAAAATCTGAAAAATACATTTACACAGTTTATTTTTATAGTCATTTTAAGTACACATTTGGACGAAATTACATATTAAAAACCTAGAATAACTATTTTAGTTATTTTGTTGTGATTGTATAATATTATTCGTAGGTATACTTTATACTTGATACTTCTTAAGTATACTATTATATATCTATGATAGTATCACGGTTTGTTGTTGATGTATAACGCGTTATAAGTACCTAATAGATATTATGATATGATTAATTTGGAATTTATTATTTACCTATTATAGGTCAATTGTTTTTAAATACTATAGACTATAATATAATATTATGTCTTATACCTAGACTGACATACCGTCTCCGCTCAGAATCGTTTTTCTTATACAATGATATTATATCATTGAATTCAAATTTAATACCAACCATTATACAGTGACCCACTTGTAACCTACTGTACAGCAGATCGAAATCCACTTACCCACCTTTTTTTTAACATTTTTTAACAAAGACAGATTTCCGTGGAATGTCTACAACGAGCATTTTAAAATAATTAAAATTATCAATGACCATTTAAATCATTTAAAGTATGAAGTAAAATGCTTACATTGCATTCGATCAAAATCTCTAACTGCAGATACGAGATCACCTTCAAATTTGAAAAAACATTTGACAGTAAGTACTATCTTCCTATACTTAACATACATTTTATTATATAGGTACCTACATAGCACCTAGATAAATTCAACATAAATTCTCGTATGTCCAGTATCAATTTTAGTTTTTCTAAATAGCCATTGCTTATACAGATGAACAATACGCCTAAGTACCTATTAAAAAAAACTTGAGCATTTGTGACTGTTATATTCAAAAATATTATAAGCCCAGATCATAATAGTTATACTATACATTTATAGGTAGCTGATTGTACATACATATTGGCTATTTCAAAAACTAGGTATATATTGTAATCTTCAACGTGAACCACAACCAATTTTAAAGTTTTTGGTTAGTTTTATTGAATATTGTGAAACAAATTTTAATAAAAATATAATGATTATTTCATTATTACAGTTAGTTTTTTTTCTGAATAGAAATTTAATTTATATTCATATTTGTATAAATGTTTAATATTTGATTTATACGAATATTAAATTATATTAACTATAAATTATGCTAAATTATATATTATTATATTGATAAATTATAAGTATATATTAGGTATAAATATATTATGATACTATATTATATATTGATAATTTATATTGATAAATATGAGCAGTATGTACTACATTTATAGCCTTATTTGTAAGTTATTTCATGTTTATTTATAAACATGTTTGGAAACAGCTACTATAAGGTGTAAAATTTAAAAAAAATACTTGTATTTGTATTCAAATACTTTGTGAGTATTCGTAAAATACATTTTTTTGTAAGTATTTTAAAAGTATTTTTAATACTTTTTTATGCGAATACTAGTATTAGTATTTTAATACTTTTTACAAGACTGCAAATCTATAATTATGTATATACTATAATATGTATTTATTAATATAATTAATTATTTGTATGCACTAACCAATAACCATTCTGCATTTAAGTAAATATAGCCGGTTAAATGTCTTTATGACATATTGAACATTTTAGTGCACTGTG
>NW_021758559.1:0-3184 GCF_005508785.2 Acyrthosiphon pisum
CATGGGCCGCTGTCGTCCTATTCGTCAACTCTCATTATCACATTGAATAATAATGAATTATTAAAAAATTATCTTTCCTATGTATTTACATGTATTTCAAACATGACAGGTTTACCTATTTTAAACAATTAAATTAAAATATAAAAATACTTTAAAAATCTCAAATTCAAATATGTTGAAGCCTATAAGTTTATAAATCAATATTAAGGATTGCCGTATATTTGGTAAGATTTTCCCTTAGATGACGGGCATTCACCCACTCTCCACTACTACTGCCGTTGATCATATTTTATCATAATAATAGTATTAGTTATTATTTAAACATCTTATGTATAATAGTAATTCATTGGTATACATATTGTATATTGTGTAGGTATAGTATATTGTATTATAAATATTCATATTATATACAACGATGAACGAGGTATGTAAAATCGATTATTATTTATTGAAAAGCTTACTTGTAAAACGGTGACTGAGCTGGTTGTTTCCCTCTTCCAACATCCCGCCATCTATATTGGTCACTTTTCCAATCCAGAGGCTTTTTCTCGTTTTTATATAGAATAATATCTCCAGGATTTGGTTTAACAGGTGGCGTAGCACACCATCTATTTGCCTCAGCACAATTCAAACTTATTCTGTACTCATCAATTGTTAAAGGGATAGGTTGAAGTATCATATACCGTATTAGAAAACATAATTGCTAAAATAAAAATGTAGAGACGTTTGTCGCAAAGGTTTATTAAAATTTATTTTCCGTAGGTAAGAAGGAACTTAAAAAAAGGTAGGGTAAGTGGATGTCGCTCTGCTGTACAGTAGGTTAGAAGTGGGTCACTGTATAATGGATGGTATTAAATTTGAATTCAATGATATAATATCATTGTATAAGAAAAACGATTCTGAGCGGAGACGGTATATCAGTCTAGGTTTAAGACATATTATATACTTATCTATGGTATTAAAAAAAATAATTCACCTATAATAAATTCCAAATTAATCATATCACAATATCCATTAGGTACTTATAACGCGTTATACATCAACAACCAACCGTGATACTATCACAGATATATAATAGTTTACTTTAGAAGTTTCAAGTACCCAAGAATAATATTGTACAATCACAACAAAATAACTAAAAAGAATATTCTAGGTTTTTTAATTTGTAATTCGTCCAAATTTAAACTTAAAATGACTATAAAAATAAACTGTGTTTATGTATTTTTTAGATTTTTTGGTTACATAATTAACTACTTACGTGGAACCTTGTTTTAAATTTTCAACTCTTAGTTATAAAAACTGAACATTTTATAATTTTTTAATTCCAATGATTGATAATTTTCGAGATTTTGTTAAATTTTGTCAAAATTTGAACTTTAAATGCTTATAAAAAAAAATTGTGCCTATGTATTTTTAATATTTTTCAACTGCTATTGTAACAATATAGCAGGAGCCTTGCATTAAATTTTCACGCTTTTTTACCCAATAGATAAAACTTGATTGATATTTATAGAAAAAAAAACTAAAAAAATTGAAAACTGACAATGTCCGTAAACAGCTCAAAAAAAGTCAGATTATTTTCAAAATTTTATCGTGTATAGAAAAACCATATATAAACATACAGTGAAATTTTCAAGTATCTACAGTCATTCGTTTTTTAATTACAGCAAAAGAAGAAAATCGTTACATAAGAAATCGAGTGAATATCAAATGTTGTAAAAATTTGAATTTCAAACGCTCATAAAAATTTAATTTGACTTTCTAGTAGACATTTTTTTTTTGACAAAGGTAGACAAACTTATGAGGAATCTTGTATAACATTTTCAAACCTTAGATTTCAAAAGAAAAATTTTTACGAATTTTCAATTCAAAATAATTTGCTAATTTTCGTGATTTTTCCGTATTTTGTCAAGATTTGAACTTTAAATGCTTATAAATAAAAACTGTGACTAACGATTTTTAATTTTTTTCATATGCCTTTGAAACAATATACAAGTAGCCTTCTATTAAATTTTCAAGCTTTTTTAACCAACAAATAAAATTTTATTGATATTTATAGAAAAAAAAACTAAAAAAATTGAAAACTGACAATGTCTGTAAACCGTTCAAAAAAAGTCAAATTATTTTCAAAATTTTATCGTGTATAGAAAATGCAAATATAAACAACCAGTGAAAATTTCATGCATCTATGGTCATTTGCTTTAGAGTTACACCAAAAACCAAAATCAATTTTGTTAAAAATCGATTTTGCGTAAAAATTCCCGTTTTTCCTTAATTTTTCTTTTGTTTTTCACGTCGCTTTTGAAAACTACTGGGAAATGTTTACTTTTGACCCCCCAAAGTACCAACTAGATTCACTTTCCTATCAGAAAAGGTACTATTTAAGAAAATCCAAGCACTTTTACTGTCCTAAAACGTGATGACAGACACAAAAAAAAAATAAAAAAAAAAAATAACACATCATTGTAAAACCAATACATTCATCGCTCCGCTCAGAATCTAAAATTATAATCATATCATTGAGAAAAAAAAATTAACCGATTTACCATTTTACCCAGTATCCGATACACGTTTGTATGCCTACTCGTTAGTTATTACTTATTAGTTATTACTTATTATTTATAGATATTATTAATCAGTGGCGGGCTAAACTTCAATTTTAAATGACGCATTTTCATAATTATGTACTTATCACCACCACCACCATCCTATTTTTACTTATAACAAAGTTATGATGTTAATAAAATGTGATCAAAAGAGCCAAGAGGTCAGGCTTTAGCATGTAATTCTGCGCCGCAGTCACTGGGTGGCACCACCCCCTTTGAAAAGTTGACGCAACTGCGTCAAAATTGACCACTTCGGCTCGCCACTGTAATATTAATATATTTTTAAGATAATAAACAAAATAGGCATATTATATCAAAAAGATTGCTTGGCTGTGTGTTAGCAAAAGTATTAAAGGACAGCACAAAACTAAAAAAGGTGGGCAAGTGGGTGTCGCTCTGCTGTTCAAAATGAGCCAACATTTTATCATTTATAGGAATTTATAAAATAAACATATGATATAAATCTCAAGTGTCTACATTTATTCGTTTTTGAATTACAACAAAATAAGAAAATCGGTACATGAGAAATCGAATGAGTATCCATGTAAAAATATGACTTCAAACGCTCATTAAAATTT
>NW_021758559.1:3344-8618 GCF_005508785.2 Acyrthosiphon pisum
TTATGAATTTCTAACTCAAAATAATTTGCTAATTTTCTTGTTTCCGTATTTTGTCAATATTTGAACTTTAAATACTTATAAAAAAACTATGACTATGATTTTAAATATTTTTCAAATGTCATTGTAACAATATAGTAGAAGCTTTGTATTAAATTTTCAAGCTTTTATACCCAACAAATAAAGTTTTATTGACATTCATAGAAAAAAACCTAAAAAGTTGGAAACTGAGTATACCCGTAAACAGCTCAAAACAAGTCAAAATATTTTCAAAATTTTAAAGCGTATAAGAAATGGATATATAAACATTTAGAGAAAATTTCATGTATTTACGATCATTTGTTTTAGTTACCTACATTAAATGCCAAAATCGATTTTTTCAAAAACCGTTTTTGCGTAAAAATTACCGTTTTTCCTTAATTTTTATTTTGTTTTTACAGGCGCTTTTGAAAACTAATGGGAGTTTTAAATTTTGATCTCCCAAAGTACCCTCTAGATTTACTATCCCGTCGTGCAAGACACTGAAGTTGAAAATCGAAGCATTATTTCGACTACTATAATCGTGTACACAGACACAAAAATTGAAAAAAATTGAAAAAACACATTGTAAAATCAATACATTCATCGCGGTTCCACTCAGAATCTAAAAAAAGTTTGCTTATATTTATGTCAATAGGTTATTTGTGTTTATGACACTGTGAGTTTATAATTTTGATATACTTTCTAGTTTTTTTATAGTACCTTGGCAGATAAAACTATTATAGTAAATTTCGTAAAATTTGGATTATACGGCAATACGACGCGAGTCGCGAACTCGATAATTGTTCTTAATTATAATTTATGATATGTATACAATAACAAGATTTAAATTTAAAATTTTAGATTTTAAATCACATCACCATTGTCTTAAGCACATAAATATACTAGGGATCATTGAAAAAATTATTCTTTTAATAGGTACTAAAAAATAAAATACTATCGTATGTTATTAAAATCATAGTGTAAATCAAACTACTTTTACACGAAAAACATGGGCCGCTGTCGTCCTATTCGTCAACTCTCATTATCACATTGAATAATAATGAATTATTAAAAAAAATTATCTTTCCTATGTATTTACATGTATTTCAAACATGACAGGTTTACCTATTTTAAACAATTAAATTAAAATATAAAAATACTTTAAAAATCTCAAATTCAAATATGTTGAAGCCTATAAGTTTATAAATCAATATTAAGGATTGCCGTATATTTGGTAAGATTTTCCCTTAGATGACGGGCATTCACCCACTCTCCACTACTACTGCCGTTGATCATATTTTATCATAATAATAGTATTAGTTATTATTTAAACATCTTATGTATAATAGTAATTCATTGGTATACATATTGTATATTGTGTAGGTATAGTATATTGTATTATAAATATTCATATTATATACAACGATGAACGAGGTATGTAAAATCGATTATTATTTATTGAAAAGCTTACTTGTAGAACTGGTGACTGAGCAGGTTGTTTCCCTCTTCCAACATCCCGCCATCTATATTGGTCACTTTTCCAATCCAAAGGCCTTTTCTCGTTTTTATAAAGAATAATGTCTCCAGGATTTGGTTTAACTGGTGGTGTAACACACCATTTATTTGCCTCAGCACAATTCAAAATTATTCTGTACTCATCAATTGTTAAGGGATAGGTTGAAGTATCATATACCGTATTAGAAAACATAATTGCTAAAATAAAAATGTACGAGACGTTTGTCGCTAAGGTTTATTAAAATTTATTTTCCGTGGATAAGTAGGAACTTAAAAATAATATTAAAATATTAAAAATTAATCAAAAAAGAAGAGTGATCACTAAATTTATAAATAATTTAAATTTAAAACTATAAAATGCTACGTTATTAAAAACTGTAAGATAACAGACTATGGAATAATTTTATAAAAAGATTACGAAAGACGTAATATATAGTTCCGTACAGTTGTACGTAAAGCCGGAATAGTGTCCTGAATTGCTAAAATAAAAATGTACGAGACGTTTGTCGCTAAGGTTTATTAAAATTTATTTTCCGTAGGTAAGAAGGAACTTAAAAAAAAATTATAATATTAAAAATTAATCAAAAAAGAAGAGTGATCACTAAATTTATAAATAATTTAAATTTAAAACTATAAAATGCTACGTTATTAAAAACTGTAAGATAACAGACTATGGAAAAATTTTATAAAAAGATTACGAAAGACGTAATATTTAGTTCCGTACAGTTGTACGTATATAAAGCCGGAATAGTGTCCTGACTTCTGGAGTGGCTTAGTCGAGAGTCGAGACGTTTAACGTGCGAACACTGCGAACGGTACCTACACAATGACGTTTGCTCAGCCTGCATTACGCCAGTCAGGCACTCAGGCCGTCAGAGTCGTAAATAATATTATTGTCTTCATTATTAAAATTATAAATAGATATGTACTATGCAGGCTGTTATTTATGGATTGTTGATTAGGTATAAATATACTGCAGCTGTATATAATATATTATTATTTTATCACAGGGCAACAATAATGACTTATGGGTATATAACGGTATTCGGGTATTATAAATTATAATTTGTATAGTGTTGATTGTTGACTATTTGGCATTTTAATATGCTTAATGTGTTTAATTACTTATAAAAATTAATATTAATAATATTATTAAATTAATTTAAAGGCATATGGGTTATCAATGGACATCAATACAATAACATTGAAAATAGTTTGTTTCCGGATATGACATTGACCGTTGTCCTATCGGTGACTTTATGCCATGTATAGCAACGCATATTTAAAGTATAAATAAATCCAAACCAAATTAAAAGCCATAGCTAATATTAATTTAATAATAATTTTAAAAAAAATATTCTTTAACTAGGAAAAATTAGCACCAAGCTGAATGTCGGTATACCTACACCTTAATTACGTCGAAATAAACAACTGGTAAAAAGTCTCCATCGATTTCATATACCAGTAGCAGATTATTTAAGGTCATCTTTCACAAAAACTGCCTTTTTATAAATATCCCACTTTCAATTTTGTCGTAGGATAAAAAGTTTCAAACAAAAATAACGGTGAATATAATTATCATAAAAAAGACATTGCAAGACCTCATGAGGTATTATTATGTAAGAGTTTTTGCGCTATAAAGCCTACAATAACGTGAACAATTTTAAAGAAATATGATGTTTTTATTAAAAGCAAATAGCCTTTTTGTAAATATATTTTGTTTGTACTGGTCATACGAAAATAAGTTTCATATACAAATTGTAGAAGAAAGAATTATCAACCAGGTTATTGCGTTTGTTTATCATGTACAAGTATGAAGTAACCGTAGGTACTATAGTATTTTGTAAGATGATTATATTTTAAAACTATTCTATGATTCTACTATCAAAAATATTTTATATTAAATGTATTTAATATATTTTCTAAGTGTCTTTAAAATATATATTATGCAAAATATATTTAAAACGTTTAGTTATAATCTTCAAAATGTATCTTTTGTGAAAAATATTTAAAACGTTCAGTTACAGTCTTAAAAAAGGTAGGTAAGTGGATGTCACTCTGCTGTACAGTAGGTGACAAGTGGGTCACTGTAATGGATGGTGCCATGGTGGTATATTATCATTGTATAAGAAATACGATTCTGAGCGAAAGTATATTTGATGATATTATAAGGTGAATAAAGTAATTTATTTACGTGGATTTATAAGTTATAACCTATTTACGTGGAACCTTGTTTTAAATTTTCAATCCTTAGCTATAAAAGTTGAACATTTTATAAATTTTTAACTACAAAATAATTATTAAATTTGAAATTTGAAATTTTTTTTCCAAATTCGAACTTTAAATGATTATAAAAAAAATTGTGCCTATGTATTTTTAATATTTTTCAACTGCTATTGCAACATTATATCAGGAACCTTGCATTAAATTTTCACGCATTTTTACCCAACAAAAAAAATTTGATTGATATTTATAGAAAAAAAAACTAAAAAAATTGAAAACTGATAATGTCCGTAAACAGCTCAAAAAAAGTCTTTCAAAATTTTACCGTGTATAGAAAATGCAAATATAAACAACCAGTGAAAATTTCATGCATCTACAGTCATTTTTTTTAGAGTTACACCAATAACCAAAATCGATTTTTCGTAAAAATTCCCGTTTTTCCTTAATTTTTCTTTTGTTTTTCACGTCGCTTTTGAAAACTACTGTGAAATTTAAATTTTGACCTCCCCATTGCACCAACGATATTCACTTTCCCATCGAACAAGATACTGAAGTCGAAAATCGAAGCATTATTTCGACTACTTATCGTGTACACACACAAAAATAAAAAAAAATAAAAAAAAACACACATCATTGTAAAATCAATACATTCATCGTTTCACTCAGAATCTAAAAAATAAATATATTTTTTGTGAATTATATTTAAAACGTTATCATATCGAAAAACATATTTAAGTTGCCGCGTTATTATATCGAAATGAGTCAATAAAATATATCCGTTTTTACGTATATTTTGTGCTGCAATAATCACTTTGTAGCAAAGTTTAAGGAAAATGTGTTAAACAATATTGGGATGGCGTAACAGTTCTTGATTTTTTATTCTAATAATTTCACCTCAACTATATTCTTATGATATAATACATATATGCCATATATGACTATAAAAAAAGTGTTTGCTGCAATGTAGGCATGTAGAATTATTTGTAGTTGCAGGTTAGGTTTTATATTAGCTATTTACAATACTGTGTATTATATTTGATTATTTTTTTTATTATTTTATTGGTTGACTTCTGCGGAATCAAAGATAGTTTTCAGTATCTAATATATCGATTATTATATTATGACAGCTATAATATGAAAGTTTGTACACGTCGTGATGACGTGATTACAACTACTGCAATAACAATGGCAGAAAATAAGCTAACGCACCGATCGTTTCAATGATTGAGGTAGCGTATAACCTGGCCGAATTAAAAAAATATAGTAAAGGATTAGCTGAGCGTTTCTACGAGATAATGAGCGAATGTGCGGTGTAATTTAATAATAAAATACTCATCGAGCCTTCGAGGAGTACATCATTTTATTATACCTATTATTATACCTACCTATATACAGTGGCGTATACAGAATTTTTTTTTTTTTTGGGGGGGGTTAATAAAAGTGTAACATATAAAATTGTATATTTGTGTCGGTCGATCATTAAATTAATTAAATATTGAACAATTTTCGGGGGGAGGG
>NW_021758559.1:8671-12660 GCF_005508785.2 Acyrthosiphon pisum
TATATAGGCTATATAATATTATACAATGATATAATATATGTGCGTGTGCGTAGGTATATTAAAAGTTAATCCACGGCTAGCCACTGTAGGTAAAAATTTACGAAATCGTTTTTGACTCTAAACACGGTTTTGTTTATTAAGTAATTAAAACTCATTATTATTGTTATATTCCTCCGAAAATAGGTAACGTATTATAATGTAATAATAATTAATAACGTCAAAGAACGATTATATTATAATATATTATGACAGACACAAAAAAAATTAAAATTAAAATTAAAAAAAAACACACATCATTGTAAAATCAATACATTCATCGCTTCGCTCAGAATCTAAAATATATTATATTAGTATTTAGTAGTAAAAAATCTTATTTATCAGTTATAATAGTTTCATAAATAACATATTATGTACCGATAAAGATATAAATAAATATAATAACTAATTGTTAGACTTGGGTAAAATACTAAAATACTTTTTAAAAGTATTTCAAATACATAATCCAAATACTTAAAAAAAAGTATTCAGAATATCTATTCAAATACTTTTTGATAATAATATTCCTTAGTATTTGGAATAGGTACTTCACAAAAAGTATTCCAAATATTTTTCGACTACTTTTGTTTAGAAGATTTAGATTTCAATACCAAAAATATTATTTTTTCAATTCTTTGTTTATAAATGAACAATTATAATCTCGATAGTACACAACTATCTGGCTATCTATTAGTTATACATTATATTCAAATTATTAATTAATATAGTTAATAAGTAATAATTAGTAATATAATATAAGAGTACCTATACGGTATACCTATATATAAGAAAAAAAGTATTCAAAATACCGTATTGAATACTTTCAAAAAAATGTATTTAACATGATTCCGAATACTGTATTCGGAATACTACCCAAGTCTGCCAAATAATATAATATAATATAATATATAGGTCTAAAATTATATTCAATCATAAGTCATAACTAATAGCAACCTTCCAATAGTTCCAATAAACAAAAGTATAGTATTATTATTTATTTCTTGCTGGACAGAATAGACTACATCCAGATTTAATACTTTTCCGGTAGATTTTCCCAAGAACCTTCTCCTGACAATTACGAAGACACAAAAAAAAAAGAATTAGCGAAATCGGTCCAGCTGATGCCGTGTCCAAGGGAAATTTATATTTAATTTATATATAATATATATAAATAAATATATAATATATATTATATATAGATAGATAAAATAGATTGATATAGTTTATTTCTCGGAACAATTATTCATATCTACACGCCGATAAAACACACACAAAAAAAAGGTCGGGTTCCAGGTAGCTGGAAATGTGGAAAATAGCATTCTAATATTTTATAGCGTCTTGGAGCTTGGCCGCTTGGGCTCACAAAACCTTCGTACGTCGAACACGCTACACGCAAGACGTAAGGACGAACAACCAAAACCGTAAGTAATATTAATTTTTAATTTTACGATTTCCAATTAAAAATATTAGGTACAACCATTTAAGAAGTCCCTACCGATTTTATTTTAAATATATTTAGTCAACTATTAAAGCATAAATATTAAATATTAATATAATATGAATAGATGTAAATTATTTAATCACACAGAGCAAACGTCTAGTAGAAAATAAATTAAAAAGTCGAATTTAATAAATTCCTTCAGTTATTAGATATTTGTATTTATTTAATTTTCGTTACAAATAACGTTCTGTAATAATATCTTTAATTTAAAATACTTCACACTTGCGTAAATTTATATTTTTTATTTACCTAAATTATGATTTTTATTTATTACTACTAAGATAGAGATTAGAGTTAATTGTAATAATTGTATACCTACTGAATTTGTTGGATTTTAATGCACTAAATTCACAGCCCTTATTATTACTAACCATTTGTATAAATAATACACGTACTACGTAATAATAGCCGGTAAAATACGATTGAGATCATTATTTTTGGTAATACGATTGAGAACGCACGATATTTTATGTTTTTTTCGACGTTACCAAATTTAATCGAACAATAATTTGAGAATGATAAGTTGTTAATATTGAATTCATCCAGCAATATAATATGTTGTTATTTAAATTCTAATTGAAACTCATGAAGAAACAATGCTACAATAGAACAGGGTCAATTTGCTAAGGATAATAATATAATATTATGTCTATGCCCTATGATAATAGGTATAAGTATATTTGGGGACTTAGGTGATTTGAAAATGTTAGTAATTACAATTGATCTATCAATATAAATAATTTGTAGTTAAGTATAATAATAATACTACATCTAATATTAATATAGTTAATATTTTTGTAAAACCATATTTAAGGGTTATTATTAGGTTCCCATATATTTGTATAATATTATAATTATTATTATTTTATGACTTTTTTCAAGAATATTAATTATTTTATGAATAGGTTTATTACAGAATCTTTCAATAGCTAAATAAATTATATACGTTCGCAATGTTGCACTTAAATTCGTTCTCAATCCCCAATCGTATTCTTTTTTGAGGTTTTTTGGGTCAGCAGTAAGTTCTTTATTAATTTTAATTTTTAAGTTTTCTCAATCGTTCGGTCCAAAGAGGTATAACGTTTTCAATCGTTATAACTAGGTAGGTAATAATATTAGTACATATTATTATGTATTCAGGTAGGTACCTACCTATTGTTATAATACAATTTCGGACTTAAAAACTATTATATTATTAATTATAATTGTAATTTGTACTAATCGTTAATAAATTTAATGCTGGAACTATTTTTGGTTTTTTCCAGAATATAAGGAAGTTGTATTGCATTTATTTATATTTTTTATTAGAAAAACTCGCTTAATGGAAAATAGTACAACACTTTTCTGTTTGAAATCAATTAATATGTTTTTTTTTGTTCTAGATGGAATTAAGTTTCACCTTGAAATGGTTACCGGGTAGTGTGGTCCCAATAGTGACAACAAATGACACCACAACGGACACACCTTTCAACGTCCCTCCTATACCCACTGAACTTACCCGAACCATTAACAATAATAAACCATCACAGCAACAACGGTATCGTGATGTCGAGCTCAATCGACATGGTGGTGATGGTGACAGAGAGCCGAGCGTGGGTAGGTGGCGAGGCGGTAACCGCGGCTGGCGAGGCGGTAACCGCGGCTGGCGAGGCGGTAACCGCGGCTGGCGAGGCGGTAACCGTGGCTGGCGAGGTGGTTGGAATCATAGTGATGGTGACGAGAGAGTACGTCATGTTGGTGACGGCAACAGAGAGCGGACTGTAGGTGGTAGTGGTGACCGTGGACGTGATGGTGGTGCCGTCCACAGAGAGCGGAGTGCTGGCAATAGAGAGCGTCATGATGGTGCTGGAAACAGAGAGCGGACTGTTGGTGGTGGCGACCGTGGACGTGATGGTGGTGCCGTCCACAGAGAGCGGAGTGCTGGCAATAGAGAGCGTCATGGTGGTGCTGGAAACAGAGAGCGGACTGTTGGTGGTGGCGACCGTGGACGTGATGGTGGTGCTGTCCACAGAGAGCGGAGTGCTGGCAACAGAGAGCCTAGTGTTGGGGATGGCAACAGAGAGCGGACTGTTGGTGGTGGCGACCGTGGCCATGGTGGTGCTGGCAACAGAGAGCCTAGTGTTGGGGATGGCAACAGTGAGCGGAGTGTTGGTGGTGGCGACCTTGGCCATGGTAGCAAGAGTTGTGCCATAATCGCTTTAGACCGGGTACCATTAGACAAAAATGTGCCAAGTACCAGCGGCTGTGGCGATGGAGGAAAAGCCATCCGTCCTTTTAATGGGTGTAAGTATTATTACATTACCTTTTCTTCTATATCATAATTTCTTATAGATTAACAGAATTTATAAATATTCAATTATAATGTAATATGCTACAGTTATATTGGTAATATATAATAATTATAAAATATTTTATAATTTTAGATTGTACAAAATGTTATGAGGAGGGGCAC
>NW_021758559.1:12802-15617 GCF_005508785.2 Acyrthosiphon pisum
TGCAAAGTTATATAATATAGTGTTGTATAACTGCTTCACGATAGCGGATATATTATTATGCTATATTATATTGTATACGGTGCTTTGCTCCAACAAAAAACTCTCTTAATTTCACTTTTAATACTCATAAATAGGATTATCATATTAAAGTATAAAATGTTAAGGAGATTTTTAGTAAAATCTTAGCAACCTCTGGTGTTTACTTAAACAAAAATCATATATTATTAACACAAATTAAACAAAAACTTTCGATTAATTACTTATCTTACAACAACTGTTGTAGTTAATTTTATAATGTGAGATTAAATTTAACAGTTAGGTATTTAAAACAACAAATGAAATAGATAGGAGGTATACTTATAATTTTTAATGTATTTATTAAATTAAATAGCCCTTTGCTAAACTAACCCTAAACCATAACATTTGTAACATCCTAAAATTATAGTAATTATATAATATTACTATAAATAGCAAATACTAAATAGTATACAGAAACAGAATTACAGACAACGGATACAGTCTGACACCCAAAAAAAGAGTTTACCCCAATGATTTAAAAAAGATTTGGAGCCACTGGTAGGTACATATTCAAATTTAAAGAATTTATGGATGTTTAACTAAACAATAGTTTTTGCAATTATTTGTGATTTTCACAAATTTATTTTACCACTTTAAGCACCTTATGTGAGGGACCTTCAATTACATGTTAAGTTTTAAGGTCAAGAAACAAAAATGTCAACAACATAAATCGACAATAATTTTTAAGAAGTTTATATGAGAGAAAAGTGTTGGTAATCCTTATAATTAATTTCCAAATACACAAAATACAACATACGGCTCCTAAAATTAACGTATAAACAACAATTTAAAAATGCATAGCTCATATGCTTATCAGAAATGTTGCAGATTATATAATACTACACAAATATAAAATAATAAATATGACATTGCACTCAAAACACTATATAATTAGGTACACAGTATTGTATATGTGATGGACCATCAATAATCGTATATGCTTAGGGATTAAAAATGTCATTGTATTGTACTTTATTAGTAAAAAAAAATAAACTATTACCTATAGTACCTACCTAGGTACTTTATATATTATACATTAAAATGTATACAATTTACATATTTTATGAGACAGTGTTAATATTCATAAGTCATATTATGCTTATTGTGACTGTTACAGATTGAATATATTCTAATAAATGTTTAAAAAAAAAAATAATAATAAATATTATGACATAAACTTAAAACACTATATAAATTAGGTACATAGTATTGTATTAGTGATGGTATATTATAGTGTTATAATAGTGAAAACTAACATTGTATGATAAACAATAGCTTAAAAATGAAAAGTGTAATTTACTATATATTAATTTGCATATACTGATTTGGGTATGACGACTTTGATTGAAACGAGGTACAACCAACCGCATGAGTTTTTTGTATTAACACTATAAGGCACAAATGACAAATCCTTCATTTTAATCTTACATTCAGATTTCAGGTACCTATTACAATGGATTCTAAGTTACTCTCAAGTCTCAAGTGTAATACTCTGCTTTATTTTAGTACCTAATTAGTGTATAGTTAGGTACAATTTTTTTAAGAAGTAAATTTGAAAAAATGTCTTTAACCCTCATAATTAATTTCCAAACACACAAGATACAACTTTGGGCACCCAAAATTGACACTTGTAAGTTGTAACAATGTAAATACACTAAAGGTACAAATAGGTACAACTGATTTGCATTTATTGATATCTTGTAAAACAAGTTGCTTGACCTAAGGACATATTATTATTATATTATGTTAAGACATATTGTTATGTAGGTAGATAATTCAATGCCCTAACAACATTATACAATAAATATATGAGTAGTTGTCAATTTATCTTAAGAATGCTCTTAAAATACATTATTATATATTATAAAATTATTGAGTTGTACAATGCTACCTACATTCAAAAATCCTAACCTAACCTACCCTAAGTCACGACAAATCCTTAATTTTAATCATAAATTCAGGAATGTAGATAAATTCGAAGTCACCGTCTAGTGTAATGTGTTGCAATAATATAGTAAGAGCCTTAGAAATGTTGTAATGCAACAAAACATACAGGATTCTTATCATTTCGACTGTAGAAACAGATATACATAAGTCATATTATAACATAATAATATGTGAATAAATTAGTGATCTGCGTATAACTGCTTGAGTTTTCGAGGTAGGCACTTGAAATGTTCACTATATTTAAATACGGTACATTTTAAGCAGTGTACAAAGTTTCATGATTTTTGGTAAAGTATTGCGGGTTTTAGAGCAAATCAGCAGTTTTCCTGATGGGCGGCGCGAGATTTTACTGATTTGATTATGTGAATAAATTACTGATCTGCGTATAACTGCTTGAGTTTTCGAGGTAGGCACTTGAAATTTTCACTATATTTAAATACGGTACATTATAAGCAGTGTACAAAGTTTCATAATTTTTGGTAAAGTATTGCGGGTTTTAGAGCAAATCAGCAGTTTTCCTAATCGGCGGCGCGAGATTTTACTGATTTGATTATGTGAATAAATTACTGATCTGCGTATAACTGCCTGGTTTTTTGAGGTAGGAACTTGAAATTCGCAAGGTATTTAAATACGGTACAACTCATACCGTGTAAAATTTTTCATAATTTTTGGTTAAGTTTTTAGGCTTGTGATATTTCTGCGACAAGTAACCCGGAAGTGAAATTCGACGGGGCAACCTGGAATTTGGATAGGGAGTTGTATGGGGGTATTATAATGGCCCTGGTGAAGT
>NW_021758559.1:15667-21030 GCF_005508785.2 Acyrthosiphon pisum
CACAACGAATGGTTCGACGAGAGAGCATAGACGGCTCGGAACAAAACACGTGTGGTTTCGAGGACCACGGCTCGGGGTCACACAGCGAAAACTCGGACGGGCGACGAACAAATAACAATAAGCCGTGGTGTCGGCACAAGTGGCCGGAACTCGGATCGCGTAAACGACGTACGCGATGAGTTGGGTGAGCAGCGAGGCTCGGATGCACGGAACAAATAAATGGCGTATTGACGGCGGCGGCGCCCCGGTTCGCGACACAGACACAGTTACCTAGACGGTTGAGCAACGACGACGTACGACGGCGGTGGGTACCCGGCGACCGGCGGCTAGACCGCGACGACACCGTCCCCTTCCCCGGGGGTACAAAGTTCAATCGCGTAGCTTCGACGGCGGAGCACCAGGGTGACAAACATTGCGGGACGGGACGTGATGGACACAACGCGCGAAATTCAAAATAGTTGATTCTGTACCCAACATTAACTTCTTCGAGAACTGTAAGATGTTCTAACTGTGAATCAGAAAGAAGAAAACGGCAAAAAGTAAAATCCACAAATTTAACACCAGCTAAACAACTTCAACGACTAACAAGAAAGTTAAAAACTAAACATCAACAAAAAACTAGACTTAAGAATAATGTAAGTTAATTATTTTTTAGAATAGATTTAAAAAAAATATTTCCTATTTTATTAATTATACATATATACATATTACATAATATCAAATATGTAAGTAAAATAATGACTTCACTTATATAGTTATATACCTACTAAGTAATTTTGCTAAATTACCTTTACAATATTGATATTCTAATTTTAAAACTATTTATAATGAACAATCAGTTTTATACAAATTCATAATTATGTCTATTATAATTAAAATGTTAAAGACTATTATCAACTTTAGGTATTTTATAATGTATTAACCTTCTATCTGTTTCAAATATATAGTTGGTTGCATTGAAGCAGAAATTATGGACAATGCAAAAAGAGTGCAGCCTTGTTTCTAAGGATATGTTGAATGATTGCATACTGAATTTAAACTAAATTTTGATGATGATTATTCAGATCTGAATTCTGTTCAAAAACAGAGAAAAAAAAACAAGTACAATTTCATCTTGTCATTTTTTTTTAAAGTTGGTTTTAAAATCTCCCATAATATATGAGCCACTTAATACATCTGACTTGAAAATTCAAAAAACTAAGTGGGAACATTTGCAGCAACTTAAATCTGTTCTCCCAAAAGACTGTCATGAGTTTTACAATAACATTAAGTATTAAAAAAAGCAACTAGCTTAAATTTTAAATAGTTTTTTCTTATACATAATCAGTTTTAAAAATATTTGTTCTATTTCTAAAAAAAAATTGTTTTGTTTATTAATAATATTTATTTGATATTTTTAAATAATATAAATTTTATATTATGATCATAAGATGTGATACTACCAAGTAGGTACTAACAATTATACTTAAGTTTGATTAGTTTGAACAATTTTTATATGTCATTTATTAATTGTTATTTATGTTTTCTTATATATAATCAGTTTTAAAAATGTTTGTTTTATTTATACAAAAAATTATGTTGTTTATTAATAATATTAATTTTATATTATGATTATAAAACGTGATACTACCAAGTAGGTACTAACAATATTTAAGTTTGATTAGTTTGAACAATTTTTATGTAATTTATTAATTGTTATTTGTTTAAAATGTATAATATTAATAAAGATGGAAATAAACTTAGTATATTGCCTGATAATATGAGCTATATTACATTTTTATTATATCTATTGTACTATATTATTGAAATATTAAAGTATTACACACTGCGAATAAGTCGTATCTCACAAAAAAAAAAATTATGAAATATGTCGTATCTCGTGGAAAACATTCTAAATATAAATTTTTATGAAAGTGCCATAATATTACAATCAAAGATAATTATTATATTGATAAAAAAAAAATAGACGGCTATCAGCTAAACTTGATTTTATAAACACGTTTTAGTCTCTCCTGAAAATTTTACTTTTTTGAGATACGACATATTGCTCGCCAATCGACGATATACTTTTCCCCACTAATCTTGCCAACAGTCTTACCTAAAATAAACCATTATAATCCCATACAAATATTTTAATACATAGAACATGCTCAAACTAAAGTTTATAATATACATATATATAATTTCTATTAAAATATATATAAGAATAACATACTTCATTTTTTTTTTATGTTTGTGTCCGTTAACAGTTGTTCATTAACATCTAATTGTGTTGGATTTGATATTGGCCATATCAGCTCTTGAATATCTATAACATTATGTTCTGAATTAATAGCCGAATAGTGTGAGGTATTGACTTCAATGCTTTGTATTATTGTTTTTAAAGAATCAATTGAATAAGAAAGGAGTTTTAAATCATATTTAAGATTGGTTAGTGACGATTTGACAAAACTTGCAAACTCTAAAAAAGAAAAAAATATTAGTCTTATTTAGATTTAATTGACTCAGTAAATTTTAAATTAAATTACCAGTATCGTTATTTAGATTTGAATATTCCATTTCTTATGAAATAAATTATCAAAACCTGTGAACCTATGTCAAATAGAATATTATAGGTATACAAATAAATATATTATCATAAGAGTGAAATGGCCAGAGCACATAATATACTGTGTACAATCTTTTCATACTATTATATTTGATTCAGATGTATATTGTATTAGATTTTTAATTTGAAGAACCATATTGAGTAAGAAATCAGAGATAAATATAAATGTCAATGACAATTATAGAATTAGTAATAGTTATAATAAATAAATACTAAATAAGTGCTAATACTTAGTATCCGTTGATATAATTTAAAAATAAAAACACATTTTGTGTTTTTGTTTTACGAAGAACGAAAGATAAAATATTATAATAGATAATTTTAAAATATTTAATGTATCATATTTATTTACTTGAAACTATAGGCTGGGATTTCAGTTTTTTTGTTTCGATACAACTGTCAGAAAAAAAAGCCTTTTCTTGACTTTATTCATCTCTGGAGTTTTATGCGTTAATGTAATTTTTATGCTTTGGTCGAATTTTAAATTTTGATTATCAGTTTCTTCATCTGAAACAGAATGCACCTTCCAAGAACCAACTAGACTTTGGATTATTTCAAAATGATTATCTGAAAATTAAATTATTTAAATTTAAATATTGAATTTATCCACTAATTCTAAAAAAAACTAACTCATTTCATTTCTACCATGATTAGGAGGCTCATATGTTTTATCAATATCACTGTCGTCTTCGTTATCCATTATTTCATCACTATTGTCTATAAAATTAAAAAAAATGTATAATAAAAACAAAGAACAGACACAATTTTCAAGTCGAATACCTGACAAAACTTGATGACCAGATTTTATTTGTGGCTGGCTCTTAGACTGACTGTCAATTAACTAACAATTAGACTAAAAATTAACCAATAAGTACAAAAATAATAATAAAAATAGTAACATAATATTATTATGTATTTAAGCCTGGAAGTACCTGATTAAACTTGATGGGTTTATTTTTTTACTTTCAATTGACTCTGGTTGGATATTAGAATGGTCTTTTTTGAGACTTTTATTTTTCTTATCATCAGCAGTATCTAAGAAAATACAAAAACTATATATTATAACATATTTTTAAATAAAAAAATGAAATAATAATAACCGTAACAAAATATTATTATGTATTCAAGCCTGGAAGTACCTGATAAAACTTGACTATGAAACTTAATAGATTTGTTTTTTTTACTTTTGATTGACTCTGGTTGGCTATTATAATGATTTTTTTTCAAGACTTTCATTTTTATTTTCATCATCGGTGTCTAAGAAAATACAAAAATGTTAAACATATAATATAACAACTTTGAATAGATATGTAAGGTACAAATGAGAAACCAATAAACAAATAAATAGATTAGACACCTGAGAAAACTGGAGGACTAATAGATCTATTATTATATTTATTGGAACGTCTGATAGTCTGACTTTCATCAGCTGAAGATAATTCTGATGTAAATTGGGCTTTTGTTGCTCTTTCTTTAGCATCAATGTAGGATTCTGAAAATTATAATATATATAATAATACATTTATTTAAAATGTTAGATAACAATTTTAGTACGAATTAATAAATTATTGTCAACGGCACTCACTAATAGGGTTTTTAGTATGCATTATTCTTGCTTTAAAAAAATCAAAATCAAATTTATTTGGAATTGCTCTTCTTTGAAGTAACAATAATGGATGTTTACAGAACTCTTTGGCCAGGCACAATATCCATTTTTCCACCAATGACTTGGGACTGCACTAACTGAATTATCTTTAGCAAAATTAACAATTAACCACATTATAGGGCTTCTGAAATCACAAGATATATATTATAATAATTTATAGCTATAATTAGAAACATAAAAACTAAAAATCTACGATCTAATTTAAATTAAATAATTCATAATATTAGCATTATTTATGATTGACTGAGAAATTAGTAGGCACACATTATACATTATACCTAGTGTCAAGTAGATATAGGAGGAACTAGGAACTTATATTAATAATAATAATTAAACAATCATTGTGTGTTGACTACTGAGCAATTAGAAATAAATAATATAATTTTAGATAAATAACATTTTATTACCTGTATATATAAATAATAATTATACACCAAGAAATAACATTATACTTTACATGGTTGAAACAAAAACAAAATTGGTAGATGAAAAAAAAGTGCAGGTATTATACTGTTTATAATACAATATTATATAGGTAGTAATAAAAATGATATTAGTGAATAATTTTAACATTTAAGATTACAAAATATAATATAACTTAAGGTTATTTTAAATTGTTAAGACTAACTTAATAATTATTAATAATATCTATGTATATAAAATTGGAATAGCAATTAGTTGATCATCACAGTTAAAAACAATCATCTTTTTTGTTACATCAGATAAGCTCTACGACAAAAGGTTGTCAGATATGTCATTTAATACAAATATATTTAATTTTGTTGATTGTATTGGCTTATTATACAATTGTTGTTTATTTTTAAACATAAATCCAATTATCACTGGTTCTTTAGTAAGATTAGAATAGGCAATATTTTCCACTTGTACAATTTCTCCTTCAGAAGTAAGAATATATTTATCAGCTGTTTTTTTTGTATTTATATTTATTTTATTTTGAATCTCAACTCTTAAATATTGAGGACCACAAGTATTTTCTACTAATGGGCCATTGCAATGTTCATTCCTCAGAATCACATCTTGTAAAAATCAGTTTTGATACTTCATTTTTACACTTTTCTTCATGCCTTT
>NW_021758559.1:21080-30359 GCF_005508785.2 Acyrthosiphon pisum
TTCGTAAAACAAAAACACAAAATGTGTTTTTATTTTTAAATATATCAACGGATACTAAGTATTAGCACTTATGTAGTATTTATTTATTATAACTATTACTAATTCTATAATTGTCATTGACATTTATATTTATCTCTGATTTCTTACTCAATATGGTTCTTCAAATTAAAAATCTAATACAATATACAGGTGCTGCCTAATTTACTGATTTGCTGATTTACTGATTTACTGATTTGGGGCCATAGCGGCCGTAGCATGGGCAAACAAAGTCCGAATGGGTTGAAACTTCACCAGGGCCATTATAATACCCCCATACAACTCCCTACCAAATTCCAGGTTGCCCCGTCGAATTTCACTTCCGGGTTACTTGTCGCAGAAATATCACAAGCCTAAAAACTTAACCAAAAATTATGAAAAATTTTACACGGTATGAGTTGTACCGTATTTAAATACCTTGCGAATTTCAAGTTCCTACCTCAAAAAACCAGGCAGTTATACGCAGATCAGTAATTTATTCACATAATCAAATCAGTAAAATCTCGCGCCGCCGATTAGGAAAACTGCTGATTTGCTCTAAAACCCGCAATACTTTACCAAAAATCATGAAACTTTGTACACTGCTTAAAATGTACCGTATTTAAATAAAGTGAAAATTTCAAGTGCCTACCTCGAAAACTCAAGCAGTTATACGCAGATCAGTAATTTATTCACATAATCAAATCAGTAAAATCTCGCGCCGCCCATCAGGAAAACTGCTGATTTGCTCTAAAACCCGCAATACTTTACCAAAAATCATGAAACTTTGTACACTGCTTAAAATGTACCGTATTTAAATAAAGTGAAAATTTCAAGTGCCTACCTCGAAAACTCAAGCAGTTATACGCAGATCAGTAATTTATTCACATAATCAAATCAGTAAAATCTCGCGCCGCCCATCAGGAAAACTGCTGATTTGCTCTAAAACCCGCAATACTTTACCAAAAATTATGAAACTTTGTACACTGCTTATAATGTACCGTATTTAAATATAGTGAAAATTTCAAGTGCCTACCTCGAAAACTCAAGCAGTTATACGCAGATCAGTAATTTATTCACATAATCAAATCAGTAAAATCTCGCGCCGCCCATCAGGAAAACTGCTGATTTACTCTAAAACCCGCAATACTTTACCAAAAATTATGAAACTTTGTACACTGCTTATAATGTACCGTATTTAAATATAGTGAAAATTTCAAGTGCCTACCTCGAAAACTCAAGCAGTTATACGCAGATCAGTAATTTATTCACATAATCAAATCAGTAAAATCTCGCGCCGCCCATCAGGAAAACTGCTGATTTGCTCTAAAACCCGCAATACTTTACCAAAAATTATGAAACTTTGTACACTGCTTATAATGTACCGTATTTAAATATAGTGAAAATTTCAAGTGCCTACCTCGAAAACTCAAGCAGTTATACGCAGATCAGTAATTTATTCACATAATCAAATCAGTAAAATCTCGCGCCGCCCATCAGGAAAACTGCTGATTTGCTCTAAAACCCGCAATACTTTACCAAAAATCATAAAACTTTGTACACTGCTTAAAATGTACCGTATTTAAATATAGTGAACATTTCAAGTGCCTACCTCGAAAACTCAAGCAGTTATACGCAGATCACTAATTTATTCACATATTATTATGTTATAATATGACTTATGTATATCTGTTTCTACAGTCGAAATGATAAGAATCCTGTATGTTTTGTTGCATTACAACATTTCTAAGGCTCTTACTATATTATTGCAACACATTACACTAGACGGTGACTTCGAATTTATCTACATTCCTGAATTTATGATTAAAATTAAGGATTTGTCGTGGCTTAGGGTAGGTTAGGTTAGGATTTTTGAATGTAGGTAGCATTGTACAACTCAATAATTTTATAATATATAATAATATATTTTAAGAGCATTCTTAAGATAAATTGACAACTACTCATATATTTATTGTATAATGTTGTTAGGGCATTGAATTATCTACCTACATAACAATATGTCTTAACATAATATAATAATAATATGTCCTTAGGTCAAGCAACTTGTTTTACAAGATATCAATAAATGCAAATCAGTTGTACCTATTTGTACCTTTAGTGTATTTACATTGTTACAACTTACAAGTGTCAATTTTGGGTGCCCAAAGTTGTATCTTGTGTGTTTGGAAATTAATTATGAGGGTTAAAGACATTTTTTCAAATTTACTTCTTATAAAAAATAGTACCTACCATTAGAATAGTTACTAAAATAAAGCAACGTATTACACTTGAGTGTGACTTAGAATCCATCCTTATAGATACCTAAAATTGAATGTACCTAATATGATTAAAATGAAGAATTTGTCATTTGTACCTACTCCCTGAATGGTAATACAATAAACTCATGCGGTTGTATGTACTTCATTTAAATCAGAGCTGTCATACCCAAATTAGTATAATTATTAATTTTTCTGTATGTGCCAATGAGTATATAGTAATTTACACTTATAATTTTTAAGTTAATCTTTATCATACAATGTAAGTTTTGATATAAAAATGTAGGTATGTAGGTATAAAGAAGGCTATTAATTTATTATTAATTTGTAATCCCTGAGTATATACAATTATAATCAGGGGCGCCATTTGGGGTTTTGCAGGGTATACATTGGCGGCCCTATTTTTCGCCATATCATATTGGCCTTAATTTCATGATGGCGCCCATTCCTGATGCATCAGTTAAATGTAATTAGTTTAAATAATTTATATAAGATAAAAATATTTTATAAATAAAGGGATATACATACATATACTTAGATATTAAAGATATAGAAAGAAAATATATATTAATGAATAATGATATTATACTTTTATCAGTGTCATCACTTAAAATATTAATTATTTTTCATCCCTTATAGTAAGGTTAGAAATAACTCCAACATGGCTAGGTACATTTCAATTTTCATTGCTATAACTTTGGCCTAGTGAAAAATATGGCAGGGCCTATTTTAAAACTGAAATGGCGCCCCTGCAATTATTGCTATATTGATTTCATTTTAAGCGTAGTATTTCATAATAATATATTGAAATTTGGTTAATACAAATTTGTTTAAAGTATATTACTATAATATACCTTCACCAATACAATACTACTTACCTAATAATATAGCGTTTTGAGTTTAATGTCATAATATTTATTATCATTATTATGATTTTAAAACATTTATTAGAATATATTCAATCTGTAACGGTTACAATAAGCATAATATGAGCGTGAACAAAACAAAAATAAATATACATGACTTGAAGTCTTAAGGAGAGTAGCTTCCTGCTACCTAGCAGTAACACTCAAATTTAGTATTTATTAAAATTAAAAAATAAGTCACATTTAGTTCTCATTTATTAATTTTGCAAGAATTAACACAGGCAATGATTAATATTTTAAAAGTTGTACACATTTATCATTCATTGAGATTAAGTTACTCTGAAATTTCAACACCTGTCACCTATAAATGATATTTAAATGCCCTAAACTTAGTATTATATTATTTGTCAACGCACTAAAAGTTATATAATAATATTCTATTGTTAAAGAAAATGCCTAATGGCCAATAATACATTTTGTGTTCATAAAATTCTGTTTTTACTGATTGCAATCATTTTCTTATAATTACCTATAAATTATATTTCTGTAATGTGTAATTTCCAAGTCACCCAAGAGGTATACACATGACTCGTTTCTTATTTTTTCATTTATTTTTAACCCTGTACATGTGCTCAATCTCATTCCAATCTACACACTGCAGGGTTAAAAGCGGTGAAAAGTTCCCCAATAGGCCTACAAAAACACCGCAGTTCATTATTTACATTACAATATTCGCTTTTTAAGTACTTATACGACTATGGGACATCGGTGGACTGCATAGATAATAATTAAATCAGAAATTGTTTGAAATTGTACTACAAGGAGTACCTATACTTTAATAAAATAGGAGTGTTATCACATAAAAAATGTATTGATTAATAAAAAAAAATTGTTTTAGCTATTTTTGCAGATTGTTATTGGTTAAACTAAATTGTAATTTGCCAGACTACATCTGTTAACAATGTTTATTATTTTTCTTTGTTAGTAATGCTTATTTTTAAAAATGTATGGATATTCAACAATGAGAAAAGAGAATCGGAAATGTTCTAAAATCTAAATAGCTTTTAATGAATATTATGTTTCTAATGGAGGTTTAGTTAGAATGGATAAATTAGACAACATTTATTACTAAATTAATATTAATACCTATGTTATGTTACACTTTTAAACATGGGGATATATGGTTTTTTGTACATAAATGAGCCCATAGTTGAAATCATATGATAACACTACTACTCTAAGAATAAAGCTGTGTAAGTAAATATCTCAACCATAATACAAAATTGCATTATTAACACTATAATATCCAATCACCTCTAAATACCAAAAACATATTATTTACTATAACTTAAGTGTATTTAGGTGTGATGGGAAATTCATGTTATGTAATCAAAAGAACATCATGAATAACTCAATTTAAATCTATTATTCACTGAATTGTTCATATTCACATCTGGGGCATGTGTATGAGTCGATTGGCAATTCTTTAGTTGCATTTATTCCGACACATGACCAATGTAACCAGTGGTTACCATTTTTGCAATAAACCCATTGCTTTGTAATGTTGTGCGAATTATCAGTAGTATTCTTCTTTTCACATACACCACACTCCACAGATTGCCAATATGTACTAGCAATTTGGCCAAGATACGTCATTGCATCTCCACGAAATGGGATTTCTTTTGAAACTGATTCTTGGATATTAATGCTGCATTTAAAAAGAAATCTCTTAAATTTTAATTCATCAAAGTCATATTCATTTGGTGATGTGGAATTTTTATGCATATATTCCATTATTTTATCCTTAATGTGTATTCGATATTCCTCCAAGTTACCGTTTATTGGAATCGTATAAGAAGAATTGTCCCCTAAAATAATTGCTTCTCCAAACATGCACGCATAAGCTCCACAATCGTAACCATTTGTTTGCCGATAAACACCTGGTGCATAATAGCTATATCGATTTTCATCAAATTCTTGGTCATTGAAGTTGGCATATAACTTGAATATTTTCATTACAAAACTTAAGTCTTTCCTTTTCACTAAGCCCAAACTATCAAGATATAATACAGTATACAGTTTGGTCAGAACAACAATTACATAACAATGACTATTCTTACAAACTGGAAATAAAACAACATCGTTATCTGGCACTTTCCGACACAGAAATTCTCTTAACCCAGTTTTTAACATTTGTAGTTCATTTTCATCACTGTGACTAACAATTATGTCTTCACAAGTGTACATTGTCACTTCAGTTCCTATTCTTTCATGGCAAAGTATAGACAAGTAAGCACATATGGTAGAACCATACATGTATAGGTCAATATCATTATGACCATCCATTATTCTCTTAGATAATGGTGCCAGATTATTCTCGTACACTTGCACTCCACAAACATTATATGCTCTATCCAATTTGGTCCGTTTAGTGCTCAAGTTCAGTTTTGTTTTTGAACCAGTTACCTCTAAATATTTAAGCGGGTTTTCTATCGGACTGAATTCAATAGATCGCTCAAACAGGTCTCGCTTAATAGATGACAACTTGTTCGATCCAATTTTCTTGGGCGTAGACTGTTCATTAAATAGGTTCTTATTTTTTGGGGTTACCTCAATTTCTTCATCATCATTTTTCGCTGACATACACTGCATAAACCGCTTTTTAACCGAGTTGCTTGTTGGTGTGACAGTTGGTATCATGCAAATTTTAGTCAAATCTTTTTTGGACTGGGAAAACAATTCTGAATCATCTGCTGCTTCCAAGATAGTAACATTCTTGGGTAATTTTTTCCTTCCGGCAGTATAACCACGCCTCTTACGTTCCAAAGTATGTAATTTTACATTGTTTTGCATAACATCCATATGGTTAATTGAATATTTCACTGCTTCAATATGGTGACAATTTGTTTTTAACTTGCATGTACACGAATCTTTTTTATTGCCATTCAATTTCACCAGGTATTCCTCTTTTTCACCTTTAACTATAAAACATTGAAGTTGGGGAACATGTACAATTCTATTTTGCAAAATTAATCGTTTTGCCAATGAAAATGTGCTATATTCTTCTTCATCACCTTCCAACTGCTTGCTTCTCATGTCTTTATTCATGAAACAATATGGGATGTCTTTAAGATCTATCGAAGATTTAGGATATTCTGCATTCATTGGGTTTACATAAAGGTCATCAACATAATAGGTTTTTAATTTATAATCACCAAGTTTGCTGTATCCTCGTATAATTTCCTTGTTGTAATATTGATACAGCTCGTACATTGAAAGTATACAAACTTGTGCTTTAACCTCCTTTGTAAATAATCGTTTCAATACTGAATTAAAGCTTTCAGAGGGATTGTTAGTAATGCCCGTCCTCTCTTTATAAATGTTTACTTCTGGGCTATTCAAAATCCACTTGCCACTTGTCATTATATCATCCTTAAGGTACGAATCGAAATACTTGGAAAATTCTTTTGTCCAAGTGTCAGACATTTTCTCATATTTCAAGAGGAAGTGCTCTTCACTTTCACTGTCTAGAAGATCCCAAACATTATTTTTGTAAATGTCTTCATCACTGTCTTCGCCATGTTTTTTTTTCTTTACCCAATATTCAACATCTCGCAGTATGTGGTTCCAACAATAATACAAACTAACGTTTGGCAATGAAGATTGTAGTGCCTTTGTTATACCAGCTTCACGGTCTGTTACAAACTTTAATCCACATATTTCCATGGCTTTACACTTGGTCTTAAAAGTTTCAAAAAATAATTTGTGTACATCAGTTTTTTTTGAATGGTGAAGCATGCCTGCCAATGGTATAACAGGTCCTTTTTCAAATGCAGGATGTTTGTATACAAGAAGTGACACATAGAAATCCCCAATGTTGAACGTTGTGTCATAGTGAAGAACTAGTTCAGGCATATGAATTACTTCGTCAAACAAGGTCATCATGGGCATGGTGAAAAAAACTACAACAAACTCTGGAATTAACTGCATGACATGAATATACTCAGGTATTTCATTATGTGTTAGATACAGCCCAATTACATCATCGTTGGATAACAAACGCTTTTTACGCTCATTTCCTATAGAGTTCGCACACTGTTTGGCATCTCTTGGAGCCAACACAGGAATCAAAGCTGGGGGAACATCGATTTGTGTATGTTTTCTATATACTTTTTTAGGTTGCTCTTTCAAATCACATTGTTGTGAATGTAATTCAGATTTTGTGGTCATAACATGTGGTATTACAATGTTGCTCTTTCGGTTTCCATGTGAGGTCTCTACAATTCCATCAATTAAGCCAAAGTAATGTATGACCGTTGTGGAAGCTCTTTTACCTTCATCGAGTAATGTGTATGCCTTCTTTGTAAAGTCAGAACCAACCACATCAGATCTGTAATAATACACCTAAAAATAAAAAGACAATTAAAATAAATCAAGTAGTTATAAATTATAACTAAAAAATTAATCAATTTTAAAACATAATTTAAATGTTAATACTTATTGATATCCATACAATAGGTTTTAAGAATATTTATGTATTTATTTATTCATATTTAATTCCTATGTGTAGAACTGAATTTGGGAAAATGAGCCCAATTTATGCTGGAATTAAATATAGATGTTAGTTTGTTTATAATCTTTAAATTGTATGAAAAAATTTAACTACTAGCGTTATAATTGTATATGTATTCCTGTCAGATTGTTTCATTTATTCTATAGTTCAAAAATATCTAAAAAAATTATATAAGTAATTGTATTATAAGGTGTTAATTATGAACGACTTTATTATTATTAAATATTGTATTATTCTATTTAGCAAGTATAAGTAGTTATTTAAGAACCCTAGTCTCCACAACGAGCCTATCTTACGGAGACAACCATTTACGTAGTTAATGTCATATTTTAAAAAATAAAAATATTTGTATAAATTACATGTATGTATACAATTCAATTTTAAATGGCAATAAATATTATATGTATAGGTAATATATAATATAATATAAATTCGCTACATTTTAGTTAGAAATGTATCCGGATAATATTTTATCAATCATAAATTCACAATATATATAATGGATAATATAATATATGGACCTATTAAAACCAAGTCTTTCATAAATAACCTTAGGATAATTATTTATCAAATAATATGTACTTTTTTGATTTTAAGGGTTACCGAGTTGGTGACACTTGATTTTAATTTTAAATAACTTAGATAAACACTACATTGATTTCCTGTTATAGTCGTAATCTCTTGTCCTCTTGTTTGAACTGATATCCATCAATCCATCAGTGATATAATGAGATAGGTATAGTTGATAATAAAAATAATACATTTATTAGATCAGTTGAATTTGTCTTCTCTGTTTCACCATCATTTGAAAATCTCTGTAGGTATGATGTAAGCTGGGTACTGGATAGTGGACGAATCGAATAAATATTATATACCTAAAAATAACACATATTTCAATATTTAATGATTCAAAATTTAAGTTTATTTTTTTAATTACGAACCTATTTTTTAGACTCCATTTCTTCACTGATATATTGTACTATTCTAGATAACTATATTACCTATATACCTACATGCATATTGTATGATTTATATTGTTTAACATACAATATACACCTATTCACCATTAGTTCATGTTAGGTATATTATTCAGGTAAAATCAATGCATCAAAAATAAAAACAAATATTAGTAAAGTACCCAGTGGCGACCAGGCTTAATTTTTTAACCAATCGCTTTATAAAAGCTATTTACACAAAAGTTAAATTAAATATATTTCAATTATCACGTATTTAAAATTGTTTAGAAGTACCTAATAATTCATTTAATTTATAAATCAAGTTAAAATACTTAAATCTGTTATCAACAAATTTAAAGTATTTACCTATGCAAATAGGCTCATATAAATTTGAATAAAATATGTTTAAGAGGAGTGAGGACGTCGTACCCGCATGTGTTCTCTCCGTCTAACACACGTACGATCTTACTATATACATTAACTATTACACAGATTATATACGGTATAGTGTATACAACTAAAATCCCTTTATTAAAAGATATGCAAATTCCGAAATTTCATTCAAACGTACCTAGTCTTTATACTTTTTTATT
>NW_021758560.1:0-1546 GCF_005508785.2 Acyrthosiphon pisum
CAAGGCAATTTTCAAATATTTAGATTCATTCTATGCTATTTGCATATCACAAACCTATTCACACTGTATTCACTATAAATTGACTAGGTAGGTAATAATAACATATTCTAGTAATATTGTATAAAATAACATTATGATATCATAATATTATATAAAATTAGTTCAACCTGCCGCACCTACTACTGATAGAAAAATAAATAACTTACAAAAATGCCATATAGGTACCAATATACGTCTAATAAAATATTAAAATATGTATAGGCTGGCAGATCGTTTTAAAACAATGATTTATAATTAAACTAGCTCTCCGAGCGTGGCTGGGGGAGACCCCCAAATCCACCGAGTTGGCGAGGAGTGTAACCTATGTCGGAAGCTGCAGTGGTCTTTTGGTCCGGTTGTCGGTTTTGAGCCGGTTGGTGTGTGATAAGGAGGCCTGGTGATAAGGTTAGGACCACCGCAGTTCGACGTGGTAGCCCGGGTAAGCAACAATGTTTGCCGACAACGTTCTTTACTGCCGCCGAAAACGCGACATTACGTGAAAAAAAATTTAAAAAATTTCGGGCATCGATGCAAATCATATAGTCAACGTATTTTTGTTGGGTGTCTAGCAGGTCAGTCCCCTCGAATGACGTCCGCCGTAGTTATAGAGGTAGGCTATCCGACCTCGTCGGATAGCGGACAATGTGTGATGGCCGGGTCACGTCATCAGGTATGCAATCCGACTGCGTCGGAACGCGGACAACGTTCATTACTGTCACCGAAAACGCAAAATTAAGTAATAAATAACGTGAAGAAAAATTCAAAACCTTTCGCCTTACACTCTCCGCGATGCCAATCCGCCCCGGGACTCGTTGCGAACGAAGAACGGCCGCGGGCGGCCTATATACATAGCGAGGAACGCGAATAACTGGCCAACTAGGAGATCAGACGTTTTAACTCGACATTTTGACAAAACTATTGATAAACTCGGCCGTGCGCGGCCCATAAAATATTTAGCCGGGAACCCGAATAAAATCTTAACGGAGTCGTACAAATGCCGTAAAAGCAGTAGGTAAAACTTGAATTTGAAAAAAATCAGAAAATTTTCGTTAAATATGATAAGGTGGAAGTGGTAGCGAAAGGCAAATAACGAAAAAAAACGCGGCCGGTCATCCGCACCGACGCCTTACCTACTTAAAAATCTATAACTCTTAAACCGTTGCGCCGTCCCGAACGCGATTAAACTTACCTACAGTATAGTCGACTCGACTCGAGCTAGGATATTTTATTATATAATTAATATTTATACATTTATTTTTTATATAATATATACATGTACCTACCTACCTACAGACCAATACAGTGGCTAAATCTTGTATATTTATGCCAAATCAAATATATACATACCGATATAGGTAAGCGTGACCGAGTAGGCAAAAGGACAAAGGCAGTGAAATATAATATTATAATATTATAGGTAATAACAATAACGCAGTTTATTGAATCAAAAAAAAAAAACATGTTAATACATCAATAAAAAAATCGAACTTTTCGATGCATGTATTTA
>NW_021758561.1:0-948 GCF_005508785.2 Acyrthosiphon pisum
TGGGGAGAACACCCATCGAATTTCTTCATTGGCCCTCGTTTACGCCGACTTTAAACCAAAGACCCGGGAGACGCGAACCAAATTTTTCCATTGGCCGTTTCCTTACGCTAGTTCAAAATATTATACCTAGTCGGAATAAGAGTGCCACACGGGTCTTTGCTTTATAGTTAGAGAATAAAATGGTTAGTCTGTCGAGCTGAACTTTCAACAGTATGGCAGCTCGTTTCGGGTTTTTGTCGAAAGTAAAGAACATTGTGTCGTCAGCGAATATAGAGAGATGTTCTTTAGGAGTTGTTGGTATGTCGTTTATGCAAGTCAAGTAGAGAGTAGGTGAGATACAGGATCCTTAAGGGACGCCTGCGAGTATGTGTCTGGTGGACGAGAGTGAGTCTTCGACTTTTGTGATGGAGGTGCGGTCGGTGAGAAAGGATTCGATGATTTAAACGATTTCAGTCGGGATATAGAGTTAAGATGGTTTGTAGAGGAGACCTACGTGCTACACTCGGTCAAAGGCTTTCTCCACGTCAAGAAAGATGAAAGCGGTGTTTAGGTTGTTGTTAAAGTTCGGGCTAAGTTGGTGAGTGAGTTTGGTCAGTTGTAGGGTGGTAGAGTGTTCAGGTCTGAAGGCAAATTGTTCTGGGCGGATTTTGTCACGGAGATTGTTTTGCAGGTTAGTGAGGATGATTCGTTTGTAAATTTTGGATAGGGAGGAAAGTAGAGCGATTGGTCGGTAGTTTTTGGGTAGTTTGTGGTCTTTGCCTAGTTTGGGAATGGAAATTATAACTGCTTTTTTCCAGGCACGTGGAAAGTAGCAAATTCTGAGAGAGCAGTTTATAAAATGTGTTAGGGATAGTAGAATGTTGTTAGGTAGAAATTTAAGGGCAGTGTTGGTGAAGAGGTCTTCGCAAGTGGATTTATTTTTGCGGAGGTTGTTTATGATTATTTGGA
>NW_021758562.1:0-1279 GCF_005508785.2 Acyrthosiphon pisum
TAAATTAATTACAAATGGAAATAGCTAAATAAATGCAATTTATTTAATATAATATATATTAACCTAACCTTCACTATTGGTAAATACATTTTTTTCCAAACTGTTATTTTATTTCCTATACATTTTAATTATGCTCTTTAAAGTTTAATTACTGCGGTCTGCGGGGGTCTATGAAATGCTTCTTATTTTTTAATAATAATGTAACATTATTAGACTTTTAGAGAACTATAATTATATTTGTTGGCCTACATATATATGTTAAAACCATTAGATATGTGTACCACTAATTGAAAAAATATAAATAAAACAACACACAATTTCTGTAATAATTATTTTTATTATCATGTACCTATACTAATTTTTCATATTGTATATATTAAAAATTCAACATTTACCAACTTTTTTTCACTAACTTTTAAAATTTTTTCTTTTGTATCATCAAACACTTCCCAATCACCGTTTGATCTATGAGCATATCCTATGTAATGCCCAGAGCTTATTCTTAGACTACTTTTTTCTGAAGTGTTAAATGCTATCACACCTCGAAGGATGAAATCAATGTTACTTATACATAATGTTTTAGGCAAACTATCCAACATTTTTATTACTACACCGGCATAATTTTGATGTATTTTATTCTGTTCCATTGATTGTTCGTTAATATAACTGACTGACGTATGTAAGTCTGTAAACAAAAATAGATATTCAGTGGTACATATTGTAAAGCATTGTATTCAATGTTAATTTACCTAAGGGAACAGATACCAATTCAATTAATAAATGACTGACTGGTACAGTGGCGTGCCCAGGAAATTTCAATGGGGGGGGGGATATATGTTATAATTTTTTTAAAAGTATATATAAAAGTATATAAAAAAAGTATATATAACATAAAACAATAATAATTACATTGATTATTTAAATTACATAATATAAAATTAAACTACATAATTGTATAATACTTTATAAACTTATTTTTTTCATAATATTATTTACATTCTTAATATTTCAATACCAACTTACCTTCTGATCAGCTTTAGGTTTCTTTGACAAAAATGACATAATCGATCCATCACGTTTTGCCATTATAAATAAAAGAACGTAAAATTGTTAAATGTCAAATACTTAAAAAATAGAATAAATAAAAATGTTTGTAAGTATGTTGTATGTAGGTATAGTGTATACTATCACTGCAATTGGTATTATCACAAAGTAACAATAATAGAGTATTAGCTATTAATAGAATATCACAATTATATTATGATCTACTGAGAGATAA
>NW_021758563.1:0-590 GCF_005508785.2 Acyrthosiphon pisum
AACTTTGAATATTTATAACTCATAAACTACTCACCCGAAATTCGATTTTCATGTATCAAAATACTGAGAAAATATTCTGCTTTGGAATATAAAATTAAAACCCAATGTTGTCATTCAAAAAGTAAAAACTTAAAAATTATAAGGATAAAAATATTTAAAAATACATTTTTTTAAGAAAAACGTTGTTTTATAAGCGACTTGAAACCATGTAAAAAAATATTTTCAAAAAATTTAGACTTTTTGAAATAATGAGTGTTCAATTATAAAAGAATCATCCGGTATAGTTAATATGTCATGTCTTTTCAGATAACATTTGAGTGATAGGTAATTTATCCAAAATCTGTATGTACTACAGCAATATACAAAAATATATCTGATGATGTTAAATTTAAGGAGCTTCTTTGGACTTTTTTTTACTACACTTCCAGTAGCATCTATACATATACGACAATATGATTTAGATACATTTTCATAAATCACTAACTGATGATTTGTCCAATAGTGTAAGAGAAAGGGGTCACAACCTATACCGTGGATTGATCCTGAGTGGATTGAATTATGTTTTAATTCTATGACTGATTTTATAGGGC
>NW_021758564.1:0-707 GCF_005508785.2 Acyrthosiphon pisum
TTCTAAAAGTAAAATAAAGAGTGAGTAAAAGTATTTAAAGTCTGTTGGTAAACAATCCAGAAAACAATTATTTTGAGTAGTTCATATATTTATATTTTTATTTAATGCTATAACTAAATTATAACTAAATTAATAATTAATACAATAACTAACCTCCAGTTTCGTTACATGTTATCACATTATTTTCCTTGGCAACAACATCTTCAAATGAAAATGTTACTTCTGATTCTGAACTAAGACAATGACCAGTCACAGAAGCTTGACTCAATAGTGGTAATACATCATTCTGAACATCAGACATTATGATATGAGATGCTGGTCCACCACCAGTGCCATTTATATGTCTGCGCAGAGCAGCAGCTTTTGTTTTAGTAGCAGCTCTTGCGTCTTGCCATGCCTATAATAAAATCTTTTATGAAAACTTAAGAATGTTGTAGACATAACTACCACTAATATATTATACTACAACTAGATTAAGAACCTAGTATATTAATGAAATAAGTACATGTATTGTAATCAAAATAACCTTTTTCCATTTTTCCCCAGATTTGTCGGCCCCTAACATTGCATTTAATTCAGTTGCTATTTTATTCCAACGTTCTTTGGACATTTTCTGTGTGAAGTTTGCTGTAAATTTTGAAGCGGCAAGTTGTGGATCATTTGAAACTAATTCCACTAGCATTTTCATTTGGCCTTTAGTAGCCTAA
>NW_021758565.1:0-1094 GCF_005508785.2 Acyrthosiphon pisum
TATAAGAAACCTTGTATTAAATTTTCAAAGTTTTCTATCCAACCAAAAATTTTTTATCGTTATTTAAAAAAAAAATACTTAGAAAAATTGAAAATTTCATTTGTCTATAAATAGCTCAAAAAAAGTCGAAACACTTTGAAAATTTAACCCTGTATATACAACGCTAATATAAACATCTGTTGCAAATTTCAAGTGCTTACAATAATTATTTTTTGAGTTACAGTAAAATTAAGTTTTCGTTTTTGTCAAAAATTGGTTTTGCGTAAAAATTCGCGTTTTTCCGTTATTTTTTTAAGGTTTTTCCTGCCGCTTTTGAAAAGTATTGGGAAATTTTCACTTTTGACCCCCCAAAGTACCAACTAGATTCACTTTCCTTTCAGAAAAGGTACAACTTTTGAAAATCGAAGCACTTTTACTGCTCCAAAAGTTGTCGTCAGACACAAAAAAAAAAAAAAAAAAAAAAAAACACACATCATTGTAAAATCAATACATTCATCACTTCGTTCAAAATCTAAAATATATATATTATACTATTAACATTATTAACTTAAAACTAACATGTTCCTAATTTTTTTTTCAATATCTATATTGCCATTTGGCATTTACCTACATGTATTGTTAAGTACAATTTAGAAGGTTATAAGACGATTTTTGCCTTCAAAATCTAAGTAACATAAATGACACTTCAAAAACAAATTGCCATCCTTTTCCTAGTTAAAACAAACATTTTCGAATGTTTTTTTTTTAATATAGCTTAATGATGCCGTAAACTCTTAATTTGGAAATTCGGTTGGAAACTTTTCAACTAGCAAATTCAAAAACAAAGACATTTTGTATGGAAATTGCTAGCAACAGGTATCAGCAGCACTATAAGTTCGAAAAAATTAACATTTTCGAATATTTTTTTTTTTGGCAACTTCTAGAGCACTGTTTACATTAATGGTCTAGCCCAGTTTGGAAGGTCACAAGACGCTTCTTCCCCTTGAAAAATTAAGAAACATAAATTGCACTTTAAAAATTATTTTTCATTCTTATACTACCAATTTAAAACTAATATTATCGAAATTTTTTTTTGTACAAAAATTTAGCTTCCC
>NW_021758566.1:0-1186 GCF_005508785.2 Acyrthosiphon pisum
ACTTCGGACGTGGGTACCGGGGAGTCGGTTCGCAAACCACCCGGACACTTTGGATTTCACCGTGCATCGTTCCATCCTCCTTTTCCCCAAGATACTGTCACCGCCAGTCGGTCATGCCCTTGATTGAACCCAACGATCCGAGGTTCCCGGATGGCGTGCCCCGGGAGTCGGTCATTCTCGAGATTGAACGCAACCACATGTTGATTTTCATAATCATTTTGCCTCCCGTGTCCCCGTCAATCGGCCATTCCCGAGGTTGAACGCAACCACATGTTGATTCACTAAATTCTTATCGCTCTTAATCCTGTGATATTTTACAAGATTACAAGATTTTACATCGATGACCGACTGTCGGGGACAAATCTAGGGAATTTACAGGTTGAAGGGTGATATCAATTTTTTTTCGATTCGGTCCCCGGGGTATGACTTTTCCCGGACTCCCACTGTCAGAAAACAGAATATGGAAATACGTTTTGACACCGGATACACGCGTACATCGACTATGTCGGTGCGTAGTGGTACGGCGTTCTCCAGGGGTAAGAACCGCGATCAAGAGAGTCGCCGGTAGCTGGGAATCGCGACCGTGTAAAAAAAATTCGTGCGTAGTAGTACGGTCTTCTACGGGGAGACGACCCGCGATCAAGGGAGAGTCGCCGGATACCTGGGAGTCGTCACCGCGGTCCGTGATATTTCTCAACTATCGATAACCGGATATCTGAAAACTGAATCCAGCGGACGAGGACCACCCGACGTCAACCCCGGAGACGGCGACGGGAAAAATACTTTTCAACAGTTCAATTCTGAAATTCCCCGACCGTGTCCCCGTTAGATTTTCGATATATTTCGGAAGTCAACTTTGCGAGCTTTCATCCGACGGCTTTGAATCTTTCAAACCTGATAGCAAATCAAAAGTTAAAACGAAATGTACTGAGGTCGGAAATCGATTTGACGGATATTTAACGAGATATAGTGGTAGGAAATAGTTGAAAGTGAATTCGACTTCGGACGTGGGTACCGGGGAGTCGGTCCGCAAACCACCCGGACACTTTGGATTTCACCGTGCATCGTTCCATCCTCCTTTTCCCCAAGATACTGTCACCGCCAGTCGGTCATGCCCTTGATTGAGCCCAACGATCCGAGGTTCCCGGATGGCGTGCCCCGGGAGTCGGTCATTCTCGAGATTGAA
>NW_021758567.1:0-1003 GCF_005508785.2 Acyrthosiphon pisum
TAGTATAGCATCGGAAAGGCATATTTTGACGATTATTCTAATCGTTTGATTGAATTGGTAGCGATCCAAAGTTTGATTTGATACAAACTAAATTTATTCTAAACACGGATCGGCGAACAAATCAATTACTTTTTCAATGGAAGTCGAATCATTTTTGTCCAGTTTCATGATAATATTTTTAACTGTACCAAAATGTTCACAATAATAAAAAATCTTAAAATAGTATCTGCCAATAGCTTATTAAATATTCGTAGATCACGACAACAAATGATAAAGATAATAAACGTTAATAAACGACAAGCTAATGGAAACTGAATATTTTGCAATAAAATGTAACTTTTAACAAGAAAAATGCAAATATATACAAATATAAAAAAGTACAAAAATGAATGAAATGCACTAAAAACACTAAATAATGACCGTAAAGCATACAATTCCTTAAAAATGCAAAAAATGCAAAGTAAAAATTATACCATTAAACTCTATATTTTATGAATCAAATTTCTGTAAAGACGAGCCTCGAATGTAAGCATTAAAAAAAAAGATGCAAATGCATCAAGTTCCGGGCCCTAGTGATCAGATTTTAATAATTTTTTTTTTGTTAGAAAGAGGAAAACTTCTTACAAGGCGCATTGAACTTTGATTTACAATATTCTATATACGAGTTCTATAATAAGCTTTTTAATGTTACAAATTTTTACATGTTTTTAATTCTTAATTCTTTTTTGTTTTTAGCATTGTAATCAAAAATCGAAGTTCAATCCGCCCTGTAAAAAATTGTCCTCTTTCTAACAAAAAAAAAATTACCGATATCCGATGACTCTATGAGGCGTGATAGTTTTTCCTGTAAAGTGTGTTTTGGTCGATATAATACACCCTATCAACACCCCTAAATAGGTATTGGGTAGTAGATTAGTGGAAAAGACTTATAATTGAGGTAGCAACTAAAATATAAAATGTAATTTTCAAATTGTATAGAATTGTGGAAAATTTGAAAAACTGG
>NW_021758568.1:0-1213 GCF_005508785.2 Acyrthosiphon pisum
TTGCCATATGTATTACATGTAACATTTGACGTATTAAGAAAAATTGGATACAACATTACAATCCTTAATATAGAAAGAGTACTGAGTAGTAAAATATATGATGGTATATACAGATTAGTGTAAATTGAATCATTTGTTGAAAAAACATCAATAAAATCAAATATTTAAGTAACCTGATTGTCATATTTAAAAAGGTGATTTTGAAAGGATTTAATATAGATACTTGTATATTTTAGGAAATTAAGGTTTCAGTAAAAATATAAATAATTCCATAAGATAACTTTAAAAATTATTCTTATTAATTAAAATGCATTTTAAAATATTTTCTGCGAATATTAAGATCTTTCACAGCTTATAATTCTAATAAATCGTTTTTAAGTGTTTCAGCGATGGACATCGAGTGTTTTTATAAGGAACTTTCACAATAACGCGGACGTGTGCCAGACACGGCACGTCAAATTTTAAAGATATTATTTGAAAACGATAATTCCGAAGCAGCTCTTAACACCGTTAAAGACTGGATCAGAGTTTTAATTTGAGTAATATATTAATTTTACGAGATAATAATAGAGCAATTTTTAATCGTTCTTTGTATACAATTGTCATTTATGCAGTGGCGTGCTCAGCGGGTAGGCCTGGTAGGCCCGGGCCTTTCCTGTCTTTTTTTCGTATTACGAAATGAAATCAATTTGGAACAAAGATTATTTATTTATTACACACTTTAATATCAGGCGTGAATAATTGTGGCCACAGTTCCTACTGTTTATTAGACGACGACTAAAAATTGTAAATAATAGACAATATTCCCGAAATGATTGTTATTAATTAAACGTTCGTCACTGACTGTTCTCCGCCGACAATCGTCAAATCGTTAAAAAAAACTATTGTTTCACTTGTATTCACTTTTAATATCTTTGAAATATTATTAACAAGTCAAACAGGAGGAATTAATTGTGTTATATTAGGTATATTATGTGATCATTTTTTCTAATTAAATTTAAAAATGTTATAAAAAGTTTCTAAAAAATAATGTATACCTATATAAATTAAAACAATTATAACCAGGCCTGTCCTACATTTTTATCCTGGGCACGCCTCTGCATTTATGTATATGAAATTATGATTTCAGGTTTAAACGACAAAAAAATGCCTTTCAGAAATGCTCATTCTTTTCCAGACTACTACATAAGTTTTCATGATTGGAGAATAGGTT
>NW_021758569.1:0-1171 GCF_005508785.2 Acyrthosiphon pisum
GATAAAATATAAATGAGGTCATACTTTTAAATATTTTTATTAAAAATAATAAACAATAAAATAATAATAGGAAGCAAATATAATTAATGAACAATAATAATAATTCATAAGAAGTTTCATTATAGATTTCATTCGAAATCTATAATGAAACTCCTTCTATTTAAGCCCTTGTAAACGAGGCTTACTGATGGTACGACGCCCAGATTATAGGTCTCGATGTCTATGTCGTCTACGCGGATCGCCTTTGGTAAGAATACATTGATGGACCTCGGGCCCTCGGGATCTGATAACACGAATGAAACTGCTATCCCGAATTTAGTATCTACATTCTTCATTGAACGTACGGGATAGGTGACATCTTTGCGCAGGTCGCTGACCGAAAGATTTACACAGTTCACTTGAGCTTTGAGCGACTGCAAAAATGCCATTTTTATAAACTGAGAACAGAAAAAATAAATGTTAGATAAAAATAAATTGACTAAACACATGCGTATACGCGTGTCGTTATGCGAGAATATATATTTAAAATAAAATATAACCTCTGCTAATTTCATATAATTCACTAACAAATTATATTTTAAAATTATACACTCGCATAATACGACTGCATTTGATAATAATTATAATAATAATAAAATAAAACTCACTTTATTTGAACTTATTATATAAATAATAGGTAAAACGTCGATGATGGTCGGCGATGTGGTGGCGGTGATGCTAGTGGTTGTGCTTTACGGTGAGTATGAATTCAGATCTAAATAAAAAATATTATTTATTAATTACATATATAAAAACAATCTCGAATGATCCATTCTAAACTATTGGAGCTACAGTAATGTAATACGGATGCATATAATTATTAAATAAATAAAATAAACCCACTTTATTCGTACGGAGGTGTTGTGATATTTATGTTTTGAACTGGCGAGTGATGATATCTGGAGAGGTCTGTTTAGTGCTGTAGAGAAAATAGGACTGATTCAATATTGAGTGGACAGCGGACAAGTGTCCAAAATTATTGCCGTTGACGGACGCCCCCACCTACACCGTTCGGCGAGCGCAATATTGAGCGGTTACACCGCAATTGATATACACACATGTGTAAATTACAGTAAAAAAGGGTCGATCTCCGGGCGGATCCTGCGCGTCGTATACCGGAATGTGTCGGACA
>NW_021758570.1:0-1618 GCF_005508785.2 Acyrthosiphon pisum
CTGGTGATTCACCAACCATGCTAACCCCGTTTTTTTCTTTGACGATGCAGTTAGTCGATATGGAATTTTTCGAATCATTAAATTTACCTACTTAAAGACAATGTTTTTCGATTCTTGAATTATTGTTTTGTACCACCTGAGGAGGTTCTGTACACACATAAAAATCTCTGTTTTTCGAATGAAAATCCACCTTTTTTACAGTATATATCGATATAGAAACTTTAGTGGATATAATTTTGAAAATACTGTTGTACCTATCCAATTCAAAATTTGGACGAATATAGTTTTTTAGTAAAATGTTTCTAAAATGTTTGTTCTTAGAAGTAAAGATAATAGCCCTTAAAAGTGGTTTTACAAAAGTATAAATATTGTAATATTAGAATATTAGATCTAGTATTTATTATCCTTGGACAATTTTTACAAATTATTAATGTTGATAATAGTGTAACTTTTATTTTTAGTGCACAATAACTCAAAAACTACCTATCTGTATTTCGATTCTGATACGTGCAAAATATGTTCAGAAAATTGATCTTGTAAACAAATTACATTATAAGAGAGGGGGCCTTTGTTTGAAAAACACCAGTTTGAGTCTACACGGCACACTCGTTGTGCACTAAAAATATATTTATATAATATAACCAATTAAGTGGAACCTTGATTTAAATTTTCAATGTTAACCTATACAGTTGAACATTCTATACATTTTTAACTACAAAATAATAATTACATTTTAAATTTGATAAATTTCGTCAAAATTCGAACTTAAAATGCTTATAAAAAAAATGTGCCTATGTATAGTTAATATTTTTCAATTGCTATTGTCACAATATATTATCAGGAGCCTCGTATTAAATTTTTACGCTTTTTTACTTTTAATATAATATATGTATTATTTGTATAAATTTTATGTATTATATATCACTATATTATCACCATTAAGTTTATATCAGTGTTTCTCAACTTTTTTACTGTAGCGACCCCCTTTCTGAATTTCAATTTTTTAGCAACCCCCTACATATATTTTTTTTAAATACTATTAATAATCAATACGAAAATTACTGTGCATTGTATACAGCATAAAATATAATACTATATATAATTATACAACATATAATATTATAATTATTTTTAATCAACAAAATGTATACCAAATATTTACAGATACATATAATACACACAATTTTAATTCGTACGCGACCCTAAATAATAAGTTGGCGACCCCCAGGTTGAGAAACACTGGTTTACAGGGTGATTGATTAAGCGTAAAAAACACTCATTATCTCAAAAAGTATTCACATTTTTCCAATTTTTTTTTTTCGAAATTTTAGACCTATGCTGTTCTAGAATTATATAATTTTTTTTATATTTTTCACCCTTATATTTATTATGTAAACCACCATCAACTTTTGATTTTCAAATGGCAACCCATACTAAAAATTTCATAATTTAGTAAGGCTTATTTCTCATGAATTATCACGTTTAAATTTTCATTTTTCGTTTATCCGTTGACGAGATACAACTCCTCAAAGTTGGGGTGTTTTGAGAGGTGTTTGTGTGTAAATGCGTTATACCTAGTCAGTACTGCAGACCGCAGTAATTGGGATTCTTGTGCTCC
>NW_021758570.1:2967-4090 GCF_005508785.2 Acyrthosiphon pisum
GGAAGATCCTCTGTGTTAATATGATATCATACTGCTATTTCCAATTGCATTTAAAAATACCAATATTTTGGTAACAGTGAAAAATAAAATAATGCTTCACATATTGGATTAAAATATAACTACAAAATAAATTAAGTAAGTATACACTTAAACTGTAATATTATTTAATTATTAAATTGACAAACACATTATGTAGGTAATCAAGTTAATCGCAAAGAAGTGGAAAAAATCTATTTTGACTTACTGCACTTTATAACTTTCACGTAATACATTATGATTCCAAATCAGAATTTGAATATGCCATAGTGAAATATACTTTCACTTACAATTTGGAAGATCCTCTATGTTAAAATGATATTCATACCGATATTTCCAATTGCATTTCAAAATACCAATATTTTAGTAACAGTGAAAAATAAATTAACACTTCACATATTATCGGATTAAAATATGACTACAAAATAAATTAAGTAAGTATACATTTAAATTGTAATATTATTTAATTATTATATTGACAAATAAATTTTGTAGGTAATCAAGTTAATTGCAAAGGAGTGGAAAAAAATCTATTTGGACTAACTGCACAATACCAATGATATTTATTGAAAACTAAAAATTGTACTAGTGTTAATGTTTTGTAATTTGCATGATATTTTATAATTAATTTAAATGAGGTGACAACATCAATCATTAAAACTTAAAAGATAAATGTATATTGTTGTGTTTAATACATATGCCTACAAAACATGTGTAAATTATGTAAATCAAATAAAGATTTAAAAAAATGAAATAGTAAGTAGGTATGTGATTAATTATATATATTATATAAATTACTACTAATTATTTGCTAAATATAAAGTATTAAAAAAAAAATTTTTACATAAAATTATTAATAGTTAATTTGTAAAACTATTAAATTCTTTCAATGATTGGTGTTGTCATTAAATAGTAATTTGTATTAAATTCAAGTTAGAATATTATTAACAGCATTTTAAAATCTTACTTTTATTTTAAGTCTGGGGTTATTGGAAAGTTTGTTTCAATTTTTTGAATATGTGTTATATCTTTACTCATATTTTGCATAACTGCAAAACGACAATTTTGATTTAACTGTATCATCATT
>NW_021758571.1:0-860 GCF_005508785.2 Acyrthosiphon pisum
AATATAGGTACCTATATAGTATAGTAACTATATCGATTATTTCTAATTAAGAATATGTTCCAAAATAAACCAAGAAACGATGGAAGATACAAAAGAAAATGAAACAGATAATAAAATTTCACTCAAACACTCAGACACCCTTATGCGTATTTGTAAATTATCTCGGTAAAATATTTTCGTTGGTTACTCTTTAACGCTTATAGCATTAAAAAATATATATATTATAAAAAATATACATATATAATAAGAATATGTATATTATAACATAATAAATATAATATATATGTATCGGTACTGTTATTACTTATTCATTGAATTATATTCTACCCACTATTCGATGTTCTTTAAATATGCCCCTCCATACAATAAATCATATAAATATATATTCTAAAAGAACTCTCATTCAGGATTTATTAATGTTTTTTGATGGCTTTTCAAGCTTGAATGCTGAATGCAGAGACCTAAGAAGTAAGAAGGAAGTCTGTTGAAAACATTTTAGGACGCAAGACAACCCACAATGTTATTTATATAATTTCAAGAGAGTTTTTTTATATCGTCAGTAAAAGGCCTTTAAGCCATTTTTTACTTTTTTTGTTTTGTTTGATTTCTAATGAATTCTAAAAGTATGTTTGAAACGACGTGACAGCAATCATTGGGGTACACATAATATTATATTGTAGGTATACTTATACGTGATACTCATATTATGATATTATAATGATGTGTGTCACTCGTTGTGTAGTATTACATTTTAGATTCTGAGCGGAGCGAAATAATGTATTTTACAATGATGTGTGTTTGTTTTCTGTCTGTCATCAATATTTTGGGTACCTAGTAAAAATGATCAGATATTTTTCAGA
>NW_021758572.1:0-1334 GCF_005508785.2 Acyrthosiphon pisum
TTTCTGGCTCAGCCGCTCAAGTTTGTCTGTTTATTAAACATACCAGAAATTATTTTCGATTCTTGAGCAGTTCAGAGGCGTGCACAGGATAAAAATGTAGGACAGGCCCGGTCATAACTGTTTTAATTTATATAGGTACACATTATTTCTCAGAAACTTTTTATAACATTTTTAAATTTAATTAGAAAAAATGATCATATAATATGTCTAATATAACATAATTTATTCCTTCTGTTTGACTTGTTAATAATATTTCAAATATATTAAAAGTGAATACAAATGAAACAATAGTTTTTTGTAATTATAAGTACCTACTTACTTACATAAAATATAATTATTATTAAAATATAGTTAGTGAATTGAAGTCATCGATTTTTCAATCCAAGGATATACTCTGTACCATAAACTTTAAAAACTATGTTCTTGTCATAAATTTGACGACGTGGAAAATTAATAGTTTGTACATCACTATTTAAGCTAATATCAAGCACTTTTAAGCTAGAAGAAGTTGAAGACTCGTTAGAAGTCGAAGTAACATTTAATTTAAAAATGTTCAATTGAGGTTGATCTGTTGTAAGTACTATGATCATCGTTCAATCCCTTGTGGATTTCGGAATAGGTTTATAAAACTGGCTGTTTATTTTATTTAAATTTAATTAGTAGGTAGTCAAATTTTAAGCAGTTTTATAAAAGAAAAATATATTTAGGTTATTCTAAATACTGTACACAGACAAAACGATTACCTCGATCGACTCTGTCACTCACTATTATACGTTTACACAATACACACCGACACACCATAATAAATTATTAATAGGCACCAAAAATAATATTTATAATTCATATTCATTATCTCATATGAAAATCATCAAATTCTTGACAATTGTCGGCGGAGAACAGTCAGTGACGAACGTTTAATTAATAACAATCATTTCGGGAATATTGTCTATTATATTTACAATTTTTAGTCGTCGTCCGATAAACAGTAGGAACTGTGGCCACAATTATTCACGCTTGATATAAAAGTGTGTAATAAATAAATAATCTTTGTTTCAAATAAATTGATTTCATTTCGTATCATTTCGTAATACGAAAAAAAACACAGGGCAGGCCCGGGCCTATCAGGCCTACCCGCTGGGCACGCCACTGAGCAGTTTACGGTAATTTTATATTTTTAGCCACACCACCTATTTATTTTTTTTAAGTCATATTTTGCCCAAATTAAAAGATTAATGTAAACACGCGTCACGAAAAAATTAAATTTCAGCTAAATTAACACAACACACAGAATAGTTGAATCATACACGACTGTCGCAAGTTAACTGAAGTCCGTG
>NW_021758573.1:0-800 GCF_005508785.2 Acyrthosiphon pisum
ATTGCATCAGTTCATATTTTTTTAAATTTTCTTTCAATTTTTTTAAAGTACTATTATCATGCAGTGAAATTGCGTGTAGTATAGGTTCCCTAATACCCTTTAGTATGTACACGCAAATCTCTTCCTCTTTCATATCTTTTTGTACTTGGCTACACAGGTATTCTATTTCTGTAACAAAACTAGAAATTGATTCTAAATCGTTCTGTTTTCTATTTTCTAATTTGTTTTTTAATATTATTGAGTATCCTATGGGTTGAAATTCATTTATGAACTCGAATTTAAGATTTTCCCATGACCAGTCTCCTCTATTGTTATCCAAATTTTATAAAAATATATTGGCAGTATCTTTCAAAAATATTGATAAAAACTTAATTTTTTCATTTTCGTCCCAATTGTTGATCTGTGCTGCTTTTTCATATTGTTTGAAGAATGTTTTGATGTCGCCTTGTCCGGAAAAACTATCCGGTTTGATTATCATTTTTTCTAATTTATTTAATTTTTCAGGTGTATTTTCTATTAAAATTCTTGAGTTGCCAAAGAAGGTGGTATTTAAGTTTGATTCCGTTTTTATTTGATTTTCGATATCTTCGTATATGTGTTCAACTTTTTTTGATTCGTTAAGATCCAAGTTTATTAAATTATTATAACTATTACTAGTGGCTTGTACTAAATCGTTATGATATAAATTACTACCAGAGTTTAAAAATTTATCTGCTTGATTTATAAATTTGTTTGCGTTATTTTCTAAATTTTTGGATATATTTAGAACGTCGTTATTAATTGTTTTGAGTCTATTACTG
>NW_021758574.1:0-822 GCF_005508785.2 Acyrthosiphon pisum
ACTTAAATGAACTCGTCCATGACATTTGATTTCAAAGTATTCGTTACATTTCCATATAGATTTGATGCCATCGTCTTTTTCTTTTTCAAGAAAAAGATTGCCATTGTACGAAAGCGTGCATTTTCCTTTTTTAGTCATTTGAAATCTTTCCCATTTGAATATTCATAATTGTAAACTATTTTATAAATAACAAACAGTGCTCGACTTGGCAAAATTAAAGTAGGGGGACTCTGTTACTTTAAAAAAATGAGCGTCCCCATATCACTTATTAAATGTTACTGAGCCGTGGGTCTATGCCCCCACACCCCCTATTACCCACTCTAAAAATCACATAAAAATATATTGTATATTTTTGTTACAACTTATAAAATATAATAACAAACTCAAAAGTAACTAAATAAAAACAATTCATTTTAACTACCTATTTATTTAAATAGTTCCATAATTTATCATAGGTTTGTTCTTTATTATCTTAAATAATAATATTTTAAAGGTAATTGATTAAATAATAATACAAAATATATAAATAATTATTAAATCTATGGTAAGAAAAATTATGATTTGATCACGTGCATTTTGATAAAAATGCAGAATGATGCAGCGTCCCGTGCGTGCCTCTTCAAAATGAGAGTAGGGGTACGCTAAAATTTCTGAAAAATTAGTTGGGGTACTCCGTCCCCCTGCGTCCTCTCCCAAGTCGAGCACTGATAACAAACGAAAAGAAAATCACCACAACAATCGTATCAATACGTTGAAACAATGCGACGATATACATCGATGATTCAACGATTCGACATATTCCATGGTTGTCAAATTTTATTA
>NW_021758575.1:0-8283 GCF_005508785.2 Acyrthosiphon pisum
ATAGGTGGTGTGGCTAAAAATATAAAATTACCGCAAACTGCTCAAAAAAAATATATATTATTATTTTAAGATAATATTAATTTTTAAATATATCGTATACCTTTATAAGAGTAATAGAGTATAGGCTATAAGTGTTGAATCAGGTAAAATTGATTTATAAATAATGTAGTTGATATATATTTTCAAAAATAAAAAAAAGAAGATATCCTATAATAAACTGCATACTAATATTATTGTTTATCAATATAAATATCGTCATAAAATAGTTTGTAGACTTTTAACTGATATAGGTATGCAATTGTTTTTCTAAAATATCTGGTACCTTTTATTTAAAAACGATGTTACCCAGTTAATAAAAAGGGCACCAAAAAAAAAAATGTAAGCAGCTAATATGTGGTTGCGATCGAGGCGAGCAGTTTTTTTTTACCCATTCGGGCCGGTCAAAACCTTTGCTCCCCTTTATTGAAAACTGAAATGACGCCACTGAGTAAATATGAACCTTTAAAGTTAGTAGATATGTTTTAAAATAAAATACAATTTTTGAAAACTTTTGTAACTGTTTCGTTATGCACTATTTTGAAACGGATGTTATTATCTCCAAATTGATTACTTTAAATTGTGTTCTCTCTCTAAAACCAGTATTCTCCTTGGGTGTATTTTTACACTTAAAATTAACGGGTATAGGTCCCCTTAACGTCCCCTTAACTGCTGTAGATTATCGTAAAAAAGTTAACTATAAAAATTATATTATTCTTTATTTGTTTTTATTTTTTTTAGAAAATTAAAACAATATGGTCCTTGTATGCAGGTAAAACTCATATTGATTTATGAACTCAATATATAGGAGTTGTTCCCTTATAATTTTTCAATTATATATAATATATACTTATTAAATATCAGAACCATAAGGTATGTTATAACTTACAACTTATAAGAATAAACGCAAGCAAGCATATAATTATTAATAATAATCATCGTTTATTCGACAAGATGTTTGGTAGGTTGAAAAACAATTTTTATGGAATAAAAAATTTATTTTTTTATTTTTCAATATTAGCGGCAACATTTTAATTTTCAGTACATATTTTTTGTTCTAATAAAAGTAATCACTGGATATTATGACGCATTAAGTATGTGACTATTTTTGGGACACCGGGTTAATCAAGATTTTGTAAGAAATATGACATCGAGCACTGCGCACCATATCCATCATATGACATTTCAGGTTTTTGTGGTTCATGTAATCGTAATGAATACATTATTATAGAAATATTTTCATATATTCGTTGATTTTATTTGCCATATTGACTCCTGCGTTATAAATAATATGTCAATTTGCTCTTGTACTCAACGTCTAATGTCTATGTATAATAATAAAATATACGTAGCTCTTGTAAATAACCTTTGAGTATTTATTACATGAATAAATATAGTAATGTAATTATGTAGGTATTTGTTTGCGATCAGTTATTGCTGTAATAAGTAGATATAACTGTATAAGAGTGAAGTTATGGGATAATAAATAGCAATAACCTACTTAAATTTTCATAATTAACACCATGTAACATTTACACCATAAACAATTCGTTCAAAATAAACTGCCATTATTACGATAATATGTCTACAATCGCACAAAATATGTTTAAAGTTCGAATATTTACTTTATAATGTTGATTCGGTATTACGGTGTATGAAATGGGGGTGGCCATAGCTTACAGAAGTGAACATTGTTTGTATTCATGGATCTACTTACTTACTATATAAAATAAGTTCTTAATAATATGATGTCTGGATAACGTATAAGGTATAACTAAATTATATAATGTTTCTTTTTTAACGTAGTCGGTGTCAGTCAACATTTAAACCGTCTGTCGACCTGTCGTTAATTTACAGAACGTTGAGAATCTATACTCTATATATTATAATCAATTAATTTATTACATTACATTGTCTTTTATCAATGTCCTATATCATTTTAAACTATTAGATATAGGTATAACTTTAATTATGTAATGTATTATCACATCTTATGTACCTATAGGTTCCACCCAACCAAAATCGTTTCATAAGAAATTATCATGTTTATACATCATTTTTCGCGTGCTTTTACATTTTATATATCCTATTTAACATTAGTTTTAATTTGTTTCGTACATTTAAGTTTGTTATATACTTTACCCCTTCCATTTTAAAATACAGTTATCGTATATGTTGTAATATATATATTAACTTGAAATAGTAATGTTTAATATACCCATCGCATGTGTATTCAGCGTGCAATTAAATTTATAATCTGGGGTTTTGGACTTTATTGACGCCTATGTTAAGTCAATCGTTCAAAACTCACTAAACTTCGTTAGGGTAACAAAGTTTAAAATATTTTATTGATGTTGTGTCAGAAAAACAGACGTACCTATACCTATTTCTGTGTATATTTTGTCCGTACTGCTGCTGCACAGTGTTCTTCTGATATTAATTTTATATCACTATATATTAGTTTCCATTTTCTGACTATGATATACATTTTGAACTTATTCTGGTATTTTAAAGTAACAAACATACACATATAAAATATATATAATACTCAAACGAAATATGTAATAACGTAATAAATACTATGTCAAAAAATATTTGTTGGTATGAATGACTTATTATTTTTCTTTTTTTCGTGTACGCGACTATAACGATGTTTTTCGCTCTTGTGTTTCTAGTTCGTCGAAATGGAATTTATTGTTCTTAAAACTTATTATTTCTGTTCGAAAAACTGAATTATTTTTTGATTGTCTCGTCAGTTTTCCGCAATATAATAGGGTTTTATAATTATCAATTACTCGTCTTACGATGCTGTATATAATTAAATTGAAACGTTTCTAGGGATTTAATTTAACTACTCTCCCTTTCAAAGTGTTTTTCTCGATTTAAAATGACCATCTACTACGTAAGCTCATCAAATATTATTTTCATAATTTAAATAATACGTTTATTAATATATTCAAATGGTCACGTTCGGCGTTCTGTTTGTATATTCGGTGTGTATTAAAAGTTAATAATTTGTTACTTTTTAATTAGTTTTTGTTGTCCTTATTTCAACTGTTAACACAATTAAACGACTGTCACTCTTCAAACTTGTCCAATAATATGATTGCTGTCGATCGGTTCTTATTAGTATTATTATAATTATTACTATTATTTTTAAATGAATAATTTAATACTATATAGTAGGTATACTTAATTAGCGTCTTTATCTCTTGTGCCGTGACAAAATCACGTTTCAGAAATCTTACGATTTAAAATATATGAATACAAAACTCCCTAAGGCAATAGAATATTATTTATATAGCTTGTAGGTGTAATATATTATATATGTCATATAATATAGGCATTAGGCATATATACCTACATTATACCCGGGATTTGACAAAGGCGTATTGTCCCGCGCGGGTGGTCTTGAATTTCGATTTTTGAATAGTACTTCGAGGGTGGTATCTGGTTTTACGATGTTATAGGTATGATGTGGCATTTTCGTCTCACCGTTGTTATTTGTGTGGGCTCTTGTGCACAACTTTTTATTTGTAACAAATATTTTATATGTATTAGTGCGGGGACGATGTTATGTTTGGTGAGGCCCAACACAAATTATCGTGGGTCTCTTTTTTTAAATAAACGAACATTTGTATGTAGTTATAATATTTTCATTACCTATCTTTAGTTTTTTATCTCATATTTTGTGGTTAATTTGATAATTATCTATATCTTTATAAGTTAGTAACCCGAAAATGGTGCCGAATGGACCTGTCTTTCTAATGACTGGTATTTTATACACATCAGTCTATTTCACTCTCGATGTCCTGAGTATGTGACGTTTTATACTGTCGACGTATTATTACATTGTCCATATTAAACGACACACGTTCCACATCGTATTAACTGTCTCACGGCAGCCACGTGCTTAGTCGTCTTGTTAAGGGGATTCGATTTTGGAAATTCTCTAAGTGCGTAGGTATACTAGTATCTCTTGTAAACGTGTGCCTAGTAAGATGAATGATGATCATTAATGTGTATGACTGTAATGTAAAGTTCAGAGCGCTCCCTCACGGTTACGCACATATCGATGCGCTACGTGAGTATTAATAATAATTTTTTTTTTGTCTAAAAGTATACAATTGTTGTATTAAGTATTAACTAACGTGGTTATCTGCTAAAATTTCCAAAAACATTTTTTGCTTTAGGTAATCATAATATTTTGAAAATGTCATTGTATAATATAGTAAAATATACTATATGTAAACGTTTTAAGTTCCCACGAATAATATTTGTTGAGGTATGAAATTTATATAAGAAAAAAAACAATTAAATTTCTTAAAATTTTATTATTTTTTAAATTAATTTCGTCAAAATGTTAACTTCAAATGTCTATAAATAAAATTGTGCTTATATAGTTTTAAAGATTTTTGAGTAAGAACTAAGAAGTTCTTATGCGGAACTTTGTATTGAATAATAAACTCTCAAGTTTTAGCTATACAAATTGAACATTTCATAAATTGTAATCTACAAAATGCATTTATTATTATTTATATATAGTATGTTTATGTGAAAGTTTTTTTTATTAATATTATATCGTAATATATTTACATATATATATATATTCCATTGATTAAGCAATTTGATAATTATTCGTATGACTATATTTTTTTATTTTAAAACTATGTATGAGTGAGTTAAAAATATACTATAATCAAATTAAATAAGTTAAATAAATTATTAAGTTATTAAATGTATATAGCCAATAGCCCTATAATAGGCATATAGTCTTAATATTTAATTGCTAATATTAAATAAAGGTAATATCGTTTGGTTTTATAATTTATATAATATGAATAATAACCACATGGCTGTAAATTTAATGTGCAAATGAAAAATTTAAATCATTAAAAATAGAGAAACGTCCATTATACAAATTCCGAAATATGTGAAATTATGTAAAATTAACTTATTAATAAAATTACAATAAGTACTATGTTTACTGTATGAAAATTAGTATTGAAAGGTATATTGGTACCTAATGAATTTTATGAGTAAAATATTAAAATTGTACATACCTATTACCTATGAAATACACTACAATAAATAGATAATCTTTCACATTTTTTTTAATAACTGTTTTATTATGATTATTATTTCTAACATGCCTATATATTTTTTTACAAGATATAAATAAATACAAAGAATTTTTAAGTGTATAGAATACTCTTTTTAGTAACACTATACAGTATAATCTATATATATAGGTATAGGTATTAAAACATCGGGTTATCACTAATAATAATTATTATTATTTCATTATGACTCAATTTAGTTTTATCACTTTTATAAATGTTTACGTGTAAACAAAACAATTAATTGATAATTTTTGTCTTGTAATTTTATGTTTCTACATTTTAACTGTTCATAAATTATGATGGTGATAATGGTGATAATGGTGATCAGCAGGATATATAAGACTGATTATGTCCCAGTTGATTGATCGAGTCGACCATAGGTAGAAATTAGAATCACCACTGTATTTTATAGAATGAACACTGCAAGAATAATGACCGTTCTTAGTTTTGTGCAAAAATAATTGACTGATGATTAAAGTATAAAAAGTGGGTAAGTGGATGTCGCTCTGCTGTACAGTAGGTTACAAGTGGGTCAATGTATAATGGAGTATATTAGACTTGAATTCAATGATATAATATCATTGTATAAGAAAGACGATTCTGAGCGGAGAGGCCGAGACGGTTTGTCAGTCTGGATATTTTATATTGATATTATTTATATATAGCCTGTAAGTTGAATTGATATTATAATATAATAATTTTTTATTCGTTTCTATGGTAATAAACAAAGCGTTAGAAATTAAAATCCCATTTTTAGCGGCTTTTCGTAATTTGTCGGTAGTTTTTTCCGTGGCATTAAATAACTATTTATAAAATCGAAAAATGACCTCTCTAAAAGTACCATCTTTATCCAATTTTCTAAAAGATAAGATACTCTATGTTAAAACATCTAGTTAATGAAATTAATCACACACCATGATTAAAAATGCAATCATTATCCAAGATTACTTTTGTTTACTAAAATCATCGTACTACATACATTTTAGTTTAAAACCTATATTGGTTTCAACTTTCAACTACGCGTTTTGGTATCGCGTATATATTTCTATCGTACGTGTACCACATGCAGTTGTTGTTATGTTTCTAGGGTACCTAAATACCTGTGAGCGTCTCCGCTCTTACGTCAGGATCTACATATTATATATATCGGTGGCGGATGTCGATCGCGACCACGTGTTGCGGTGGCCTTTACATTTTATATGTAACAAAGATTTCCGTGCGTTCTAGGTCAACACATTCGACATTAATCTATCGTTATAGCATTATAATATATTATAGACCCGCCACCCTCTCCACTTTATCGTACTCTTCCTTCTCATCATCATCATCATGCTGAGCTGCACTGTGTTGGTGGAGGAGGGGAGTGTGGTAATATAATTCTACTTGATGAATGCTGATTGCTCTTTGCTCGTGGTGGTTAAACGCGTGTGCCTACTCGAGATGAGACGCTTACGTTGAGATAGCGAATTGATAAAGCGTGTCGGCGGCGCATTACCGATAACTATGATTATTTTAAAGGTACTTATTATTTATTACCACTTAGTAATTACTTAAATATGGCGCTATCGTTTCTGTTACATCTATGCATTATATTAAATGCTATAAAAAAATATTGCTGTGCATGCGTTTTTGTGTAATATCAAACTCCAAATACAAATTAAGTATTATAAATTGTAAAAAACAACAAAACCGTAGAAGTCGCTCTGTGGTATAGTAAATGTCGAGTGTAACAAGACTGAGTAGGTTCATAGGCGCAAATAGCGTTTGGGATTTGGGGAGGGGAGACTAAAGCCTTATTTTGATAATATTGAATAAGCTTAAAACAAAATTTAGTAAATGTTTGGGGAGGCTATGGACATTTTTGGGAAAGCTTAGTCCCTAAAGTCTCCCTTTTTGCGCATATGAGTAGGTCGCTGTTATGGATGTGTTAACGATAAATCATTGTATACGACAAATGATTCTGAGGAAGTCTGTAAGCCTATTTTTCTTTAAAGAATTGGTAGGTTATATTATAATTGTTGACAAAATCAAATCGTATAATATAATATTGCTTTCTAAGCTATTACCTTCTAAGTCAATACCGACGTGCCGTTTGTGAGAATAGGTTCGTGGTATAAATAGCTTAAAATTAATATAAATATTTTGAAAATTTCATTGTGTATAGAAAATGATGATATAAATTGGTATATTCTTCAGTTATTCATTTTTTAATTATAATAAAAAACAAAAACAAAATAGAATTTGTCGAAAACAGGTTTTCATGATTTTCTCTATTTTTTTCGATACATTTTTAATGTACTAGGGATTTTTATTTTTAGTAGTTTAATATTCCATTATGAAAAAAAATTGTATGTGTTTTTTAATTGAACGCCCATGATAGAATTTTATGTTGAGCGCACCAACGTTTTTTGTCGCATATTGATATTTCCTCTTATTGTGGCTTATTTTTACCTACAAGTACAGTATAGTATAGCCACTATAGGTATGATATTATACAGGTATAAAATTTCAAGTTATAACTTATCGACAAAATTAAAAGCCCATCTAATAATACTACGTCGTTCTTATTCACTTGCACTTAAATTTCAGTCATTAGTTTTTATAATTTTTGTTTTTTAAATCCAATTTTAGAGATGCATCAAATTTAACTCAAACTGGAAATTTTTATTTTATTAAAATAAAACTACTGAAATCTTTTATTACATTTTTATATTTTAATGTCTATCTTTAATATGTCTCTGTTTGACATTTATCGCACCGCCCTATAGCCTTGAAAACCGATTGGCACGGATGGGTTGAAATTTACATATACTATATTATATCTTATTAAAAAATGAATATGTTTACTAAAAATTAAAAATAGCTAAAAATTATCAATCGTTTGCAGGTCTTAGTGACCTCGAAACGACAAATAGTGTTGTCAGTGACAGAATTCCTCTGTACCTACGTGATGTGTATAAAGCATAACTATATAAAACGCTATAAGTCAAAGGCTGCGTAGGAGCCATTACCACCGCGTCTTCCCACCATAACAATATTTGTTCTCATGACTCGGTATCGCGCGATGTATAGTAAACCGCTTCTCGCGCATATATATACCTACATATACCTATATACCTACATA
>NW_021758576.1:0-1415 GCF_005508785.2 Acyrthosiphon pisum
ATATTGAAAGAGAAAAAACCTCAGAACTTGAAATTGACAAAATTATAAACGACTTCGCAAATTTAAAGTCAAGAAAAAAAAATTTTCTAAAGTAGTTTCAACGTTTTTTATGAGCAAAAGTATTTCAAATAAAATAAAATAATGTAAGTTATATAATATTATGCATTATTAATAAATAATAAGTAATATATTTTGTTTTTTTTTTTATTTAATGTTATTCTATAAACGTATCATACTTTTATAGTATTTAAATGATTAAATGTACCTACATTTATAAAATTTATATATATATATACCTACATTTTAAAAAACCTACCTAAAAAAATTTACAAGATGTGATTAATTTATAAATGTTTATAAATGTTGCTAGGTTGCTTACAAGTAAGTAATAGGTAAACAATAAATATAACCTAATAATTAATAAGGATAAATCATATTGTATCACTGCTTATTTTTTATTTTTTTGGAGGGCCCATTTTAGTCTTTGCACACGGGCCTCCAGTGGCCTATTTACGCCACTGATTATATGCATTATAAAATATATCATTTTTAATTTGTATTAGGTATTACTATTCAATAAATCAAATGTGGAATTTTATAAAAGTTTATACATTTTAAATCATGGTTGCAATCCACATAACCTTAATCATTAGCAAGTTGTTTTGCTCAACTTAGCTTGCAATTTAAAACTTGAGTTTTACATCGTTAGTGTTATTCTAACGCATTTTTAGAATTTAAATCGAGCGAGACAAGACCTCTGTTGGATGTTATATATGTATCTATCGTACGCACAAAGAGGCAACTTTAGAGCAGCTGGCGAAGAGCGTACAATGCGATCGTCTCGGCGGTTCTTTGGCGACGGCGCCGAGGACGTAAATAAAAACGAGACTTCTCGAACGCATAATAAAAGGTGGTCATGAAAAGAAGACAGGGGAGAAAAAAAATTCTAAAAATAACGAGCAAACGACTGCAGCGCAGCAGCAGAAACGAGAGAGACACAGATATACAGATAGAGAGAGATCGGGAGAGATAGAGAGAGAAATAGTGTGAGAGAGAGCTGACCATAAATCGGACGACTGTCGTCCGAGCGACGGCAAACCACATATACATTTTTACACGCTACTTGTATAGGTATGCGTGGTCGTATATATGCCTATAATATATAGTGGCTGGTGTATAGGTGCGGTATAACGGTTGCGGTAGGTAGTCCGATAAAATCGGCGTGTCTCATCTCCCCCTGTACATAGCTCGTCTCCGCGGATCACGTCTTCGCCTCGCCCACCCGCTGTCGTATAATAAAATCAGCACGTACACACACACACACACACACACACATATCTTATATCATATTGTATCGTATATGCAGATAACAAAGTATATTCGTACGCATCGCAATACTTTTAGAAGTCTCGGTC
>NW_021758577.1:0-837 GCF_005508785.2 Acyrthosiphon pisum
TTATTTTTAAGTCTAATACAAAGTCAAATAACAATAAAATATGAAACCCTCACAAGTATTATCATCCATAATTTTTGTAATATTTGATTTTACTCTAATATCACTCAAAAATCATAAAAAACGATTTTAGGTGAACGCTTTTTTCCATGTTGCGTGTGGCCGTGTGGGTCTAAGAGAGAAAACAAATATTGCGCTAACATCCTAAAAATGTCCCCTTTAAAAAAAAAAACTTATCATTTAATCACCTATAAGTTACAACAGGGAGTATCCAAATTCACCCAAAATATTTTTGTCCCGATGTACAATTTTCCCAATTTTGGAATAAAAGTTAATTGGGAGAATTGTTTATTATATACATAAATAATTGGGATAATTGTTATTTAGAAACCTTAGATCATATCTTATACTATAAAACGTGAACCCGAGGGCGCAGCCCGTGTCGTAATTCCGAACTATCATAAGGGAGAACCAATGAGAAAATTCCGTCTCGCCGGCGGGCCGCCTCCCGGCTATCGGTCTGCCGCCGACGCGTTATCAGTCTCTCTTATCACTTTTTGCGATTTTTTTCAAATTTTGAAGAAATTTCGAAGAAAATCGAGTTTTACCCACCCGGGGGGCCTCGGGGGGCCACGTTCGGACCTTATTCGCCTTCCCCGCTAGATTTATGGGCCGCGCGCGGCCGCACTTTTTTCCCGGCGGGCCCGCCGCGGCCGAGAGCGCGTGCAAACCGAGCGCCGCCGTCGCGCGCGTTTTTCGTACTTTTTTGTCAAAGATTTGAGTTTTAGCCCTTTTCGACGCGTCCGGCCCTCCCCGTCGACCACTTATTCGCGTTCCCCG
>NW_021758578.1:0-1566 GCF_005508785.2 Acyrthosiphon pisum
CAGTAAATTTAACGCTTAACAGGATGTCAGCATGTCGCAGCACAATTTTCGCGATTTATATCTCTGACCCGCGTGCGACATTGTAGGTACCTAGGTAGTGGGTGGTATTTTCGTCGGTGTTCATCAAATCTAATGTTGTGTGTCTGCTTTAATATCGGACTTAATCGGCCTGTTATCCAACTTAAAGTCAAAAAAATTATGTGTGTTTATATCACAGATTTTTAAGATATTTCAATTTTTATTTTCATCCTGATCGGGATACCCAATTTTGACAAAATTCGTCAAGATTTCAAAATTTCAAAATTTTGCAAATAATTATGGGTTAGAAATTCACAAAACGTTTTCTGTTTATACCTTTACTTTTAAAATTGAATACAAGATTCCTAATGAGTTTAACAAAAAAAAAAAAAAAGTTACAATTTTATTGTACGTATTTCTACTTAACGATAAGTCGATCAGTTGGATAATATTAAATAAAGCTTACAATACACACGAATGGTCCAGTTAAAAACAAATTTTGTACAGGTAATAGACGCGTTCAAACTTCAAGACTACGACAAAATGAGCAAATAAGAGCAACTAATAATTATATTTTTGTAATCTGCAGATTGTGGCCTAAGTGATATAGTTAATTTTAAGCAACAATATCGAGAATCGAAGCTCAAGCGCCCTGTAGAAAATCATACTCATAATATTTAACCAAAAAAAAGATTAATAAAATCAGTCATCTCTACGAGGCGTAAGTATAAAGCGTATTTTGAGCAAATCTAAGTCAATATAGAAAAAAGGTGGGTAAGTGGATGTCGCTCTGCTGTACAGTAGGTTAGAAGTGGGTCACTGTATAATGGACAGTATTAAATTTGAATTCAATGATATAATATCACTGTATAAGAAAAACGATTCTGAGCGGAGACGGGATATCAGTCTATGTATTACACATATAATATATACTTATCTATGGTATTAAAAAAAAATTGACCTATAATAGGTACCTATAATAAATTCCAAATTAATCATATCATAATATCTATTAGGTACTTATAAGTTATAACGCGTTATACATCAACAAAAAACCGTGGTAAAATCATAGATATATAATAGTATACTTTAGAAGTTTCAAGTACCCACGAATAATATTATACAATCACAACAAAATAACTAAAATAGTTATCCTAGGTTTTTAATATGTAATTTCGTCCAAATTTGTACTTAAAATGACTATAAAAATAAACTGTGTAAATGTATTTTTTAAATTTTTTGGTAACAGAATTAATTACTTATGTGGAATCTTGTTTTAAATTTTTAATTCTTAGATACAAAAATTGAACATTTTATAAATTTTTAACTACAAAATAATTTTTCAAATTAAAATTTGATAAATTTTGTCAAAATTTGATATTTAAATGCTTATAAAAAAAAATTGTGCCTATGTTTTTTTAATATTTTTCAACTGATATTGTAACAATATATCTTGAGCTTTATATTAAATTTATACACTTTTTGGCCCAACAGATAAAACTTTATTGATATTTATAGAAAAAAAAACTAAAAGAATTGAAAATTGAC
>NW_021758579.1:0-980 GCF_005508785.2 Acyrthosiphon pisum
TTGTTTTTCCAAATACAATAAGAAAAGGATGTCGTTTCCACCTAGGACAGAGCATATGGAGAAAAATCCAATCAGTAGGTTTATGTACAGATTTTTAAAAAAAAAACAGAAATCGGATTATTTTTAAAATTATTTTTTGGACTGTCATTTTTAAATCCAAATGATGTAGACGACTGTTTTACGAACGAAATCATGGCAATTCAACCCAACGATGATCGTATACATGCATTTTGTGACTACTTCTTAGAAACGTATGTGATGGTTGACAGTTTATTTCCACCAACTATTTGGGCTGAATTTTCTAATTCTACAATGCGTACAACTAATGTTTGTGAATCATTCCATTCCAAGCTGAATTGCATGTTTTACTCCCAAAGTCCTAATATTTTTCAATTAGTTGATGTCTTAAAGCAAGTACAATGTGAATTGTGATATATATGTAAAAATGCGTAGTTCAAATTTAAGTAATAGTCGCCGGGAAATATTAGAAAAAGAAAAAAGTATAAGTTTAGTGATGACGGAATTTCAAAATAATGAAATTAATAGACTTTTATATGTAGAAAAGTTGGCATACATGTCATTGCCAACAACAAAATAAAACTAAATTTTTAATATATTATGACTATATACTATATAGATAATTATATTATTATAATATTGTATTCTACCTAATTATTATAATATTATTACCTACTATTATTATTATTATTATTATACTGTAACGTAATTTTTCATTGTAATATTAACCGTTTTAAAAAATGCTATTATACTATTTTATTATTCATTATTATATACCTATTATTTTGTTTATTTAAATTGTAATATTGTGTGTCCGAAATGTCAAAAAAAACCACCAAATTTAAAAATAATATTATTTAAAATACACTCACTTGATTACCCTAAACTACAATAGTTTTATTTAACTAATGGCCTTTGTTGTCGATGAAAAAAAAAATAGTTTTATTTCATGATTCTTATTC
>NW_021758580.1:0-1112 GCF_005508785.2 Acyrthosiphon pisum
CCCTATGTTTTTGTAAAAAAGTTATGAAAAAATATTAAGTATTGGAGAAACGGGACGGGATTCCACCGCCACAGGTGCTGAAATATAGTCCAAATTGTAGACGGGACGAGTTGTAGTTAATTCAAAAATGAACTAATACTTATTAAATGTATTTCAAAAATTTAAGTATATTAAACCCTATCTTTTGGTAAAAAAATTATGATAAAATATTAAGTATTGGAGAAACGGGACGGGATTCCACCGACACACGTGTGCGTAATTAGGTCAATATTTAGACGGGACGAGTTGTAATTAACTCAAAAATGAACTAATACTTATTAAACGTATTTCAAAATTTAGGGTTGATTAAACCCTATCTTTGGTAACAAAATGATGAAAAATAAAAACTATTGCAGAAACGGGACAGGATTCCACCGCTACACGTGCGCGTAATTAGGTTAATATTTAGACGGGACGAGCTGTAGTTAAATCAAAAATTAATTAAAAATTACTAAAACTATATCAAAATTTAGGGTTGATTAAACCCTATGTTTTTGTAAAAAACTTATGAAAAAATATTAAGTATTGGAGAAACGGGACGGGATTCCACCGCCACAGGTGATGAAATATAGTCCAAATTGTAGACGGGACGAGTTGTAGTTAATTCAAAAATGAACTAAGACTTATGAAACTTACACGTTAACTTAAGTATATTAAACCCTATCTTTTTGTAAAAAAATGATGAAAAAATATAAACTATTGCAGAAACGGGACAGGATTCCACCGCTACACGTACGCGTAATTAGGTTAATATTTAGACGGGACGAGCTGTAGTTAAATCAAAAATTAATTAAAACTTACTAAAAGTATATCAAAATTTAGGGTTAATTAAACCCTATCTTTTGGTAAAAAAATTATGAAAAAATATTAAGTATTGGAGAAACGGGACGGGATTCCACCGCCACAGGTGCTGAAATATAGTCCAAATTGTAGACGGGACGAGCTGTAGTTAATTCAAAAATGAACTAAGACTTATGAAACTTACACGTAAACTTAAGTATATTAAACCCTATCTTTTTGTAAAAAAATTATGAAAAAATATTAAGTATTGGAGAAACGGGACGGGATCCACC
>NW_021758582.1:0-1195 GCF_005508785.2 Acyrthosiphon pisum
CATTTTATATTTTTAACAAATCCTTGCTCATCATTTTCCAAGTATCCAGGAATTAGTTTCATGTTTATACAAAATTCGGAGGGTTCAAATGAAAATTAATCAAATTGATTGGGCTATTCATAATATTAATATAAATATGTTACTTGAAATGGAACAATTATCAAAGAAGCCAGGGAAAAGCTTTGATTTAGGTTCATTTAATTTTGCCAATGAGGATGATATCATTGCAACTTATTCACATTCATTCAATCGATTTAATAAAAGAGTTATGGATATACCAATAAATATATGTTTATCATGTCATAAATTGTGTTATAAAAATAATGTTACAAATATTAATAACATTAGAAATCCTATTAGTAATGAACACTGGGAAAAACTCAGTGAATTCGTTGAAACTAACAATTTACCCAGTGATTTTATTTGTTTGTATTGTATTAAAATATTTCGTTCAAATGCATTACCTCTACTTTTATGCTTAAACGATTTTGAAAGAATACTTATACAGCGAGCCAAAACATTTCAAGTTGTTGTTAAAATGAGTTCTGTGGCCGGTCGTAAACAACCTAAAAATGTTATGAATCAAAAAGTGATAGGAAGAGCATTCCATTTACCTCTGCCATTAGAGGAAACGTTAAAAAAATTACCAATTCCTAACCAAGCTATAATTGAACATGAATTATATATTCTTGTTCGTAGCATTCCAACGAAAAACAAAAAAATATGGCAAAGTTTAGTTAACATTCAACAAGTGTATAATGCGTTGTTATGGTTAAAGGGTAATAATATTTTGTACAAAGATATATTTATTCCACACTATAACAATTTTGAAAATGATATATTGACTATGAAAACTGAATATTTATTATCAGATTTAACTACTGATGAAGATGAAATATTAAATACCACTGATAATGACAACAATATTAATATTAACGCTGAGGGCCTACATAAAAATGCTCAGACACGAGAAAATGAAAATCCTGTGCTAATTGAAAATACTGGCAAACAAAGGGACATTAGTGAGATACAAGCTATGCTAACTCAAGCAGACCCGAGTGATGAGTACTACGAACAATACACTATACATACACTTAATGAACCTCGTAAGAATGCTAAAGCTACTGATCTTTATCAAATGCTAAAAGTAGATGCACAGTCAATTTGACCAACGAGATTTACAATTAGATTTAAA
>NW_021758583.1:0-1585 GCF_005508785.2 Acyrthosiphon pisum
AAAATTAATTAAAAATTACTAAAAGTATATCAAAATTTAGGGTTGATTAAACCCTATGTTTTTGTAAAAAAGTTATGAAAAAATATTAAGTATTGGAGAAACGGGACGGGATTCTACCGCCACAGGTGCTGAAATATAGTCCAAATTGTAGACGGGACGAGTTGTAGTTAATTCAAAAATGAACTAATACTTATTAAACGTATTTCAAAAATTTAAGTATATTAAACCCTATCTTTTGGTAAAAAAATTATGATAAAATATTAAGTATTGGAGAAACGGGACGGGATTCCACCGCCACAGGTGCTGAAATATAGTCCAAATTGTAGACGGGACGAGTTGTAGTTAATTCAAAAATGAACTAATACTTACTAAAAGTATATCAAAATTTAGGGTTGATTAAACCCTATGTTTTTGTAAAAAAATTATGAAAAAATATTAAGTATTGGAGAAACGGGACGGGATTCCACCGCCACAGGTGCTGAAATATAGTCCAAATTGTAGACGGGACGAGTTGTAGTTAATTCAAAAATGAACTAATACTTATTAAACGTATTTCAAAAATTTAAGTATATTAAACCCTATCTTTTGGTAAAAAAAATGGTGAAAAAATATTAAGTATTAGAGAAACGGGACGGGATTCCACCGCCACAGGTGCTGAAATATAGTCCAAATTGTAGACGGGACGAGCTGTAGTTAATTCAAAAATGAACTAAGACTTATGAAACTTACACGTCAACTTAAGTATATTAAACTCTATCTTTCGGTAAAAAAATTATGAAAAAATATTAAGTATTGAGAAACGGGACGGGATTCCACCGCCACAGGTGCTGAAATATAGTCCAAAGTGTAGACGGACGAGTTGTAGTTAATTCAAAAATGAACTAATACTTACTAAAAGTATATCAAAATTTAGGGTTGATTAAACCCTATGTTTTGTAAAAAAGTTATGAAAAAATATTAAGTATTGGAGAAACGGGACGGGATTCCACCGCCACAGGTGCTGAAATATAGTCGATATTGTAGACGGGACGAGTTGTAGTTAATTCAAAAATGAACTAATACTTATTAAACGTATTTCAAAAATTTAAGTATATTAAACCCTATCTTTTGGTAAAAAAATGGTGAAAAAATATTAAGTATTGGAGAAACGGGACGGGATTCCACCGCCACAGGTGCTGAAATATAGTCCAAATTGTAGACGGGACGAGTTGTAGTTAATTCAAAAATGAACTAATACTTATTAAACGTATTTCAAAAATTTAAGTATATTAAACCCTATCTTTTGGTAAAAAAAATGGTGAAAAAATATTAAGTATTAGAGAAACGGGACGGGATTCCACCGCCACAGGTGCTGAAATATAGTCCAAATTGTAGACGGGACGAGCTGTAGTTAATTCAAAAATGAACTAAGACTTATGAAACTTACACGTCAACTTAAGTATATTAAACCCTATCTTTCGGTAAAAAAATTATGAAAAAATATTAAGTATTGGAGAAACGGGACGGGATTCCACCGACACACGTGTGCGTAATTAGGTCAATATTTAGACGGGACGAGCTGTAATTAACTCAAAAATGAACTAAT
>NW_021758584.1:0-961 GCF_005508785.2 Acyrthosiphon pisum
TATTTTAGATTCTGAGCGGAGCGAGGGAGCTATTGTTTTTACAATGGTGTTTATTTATTTTTTTTTATTTTTTTTTTATATCCTGTATACAAAATTTCTTCCAGAAGGAGTGTTTCGATTTCAACATATAGTACCTTATCTTTTAGCAAATTGGATCAAGATAGTACTTTAAAGAGGTTATTTTTCGATTTTCTCAATAGTTATTTAATTTCACTGGAAAAACCTCCGAAAAATTACGAAAAACGCTAAAAATGGGATTTTAATTTCTAACGCTTTGTTTATCACCATAGAAACGAATAAAAAATTATAATATTTTAATATTAGTTCAACTTGATTACCTACATGATAAAATAAATAATAACAATATAAAATATCCAGACTGACAAACCGTCTCCGCTCAGAATCGTTTTTCTTATACAATGATATTATATCATTGAATTCAAATTTAATACAACCATTATACAATGACCCACTTGTAATCTACTGTACAGCAGAACGACATCCACTTACCTGCTTTTTTTTATTTATTTTTTATTTTTTATTCTTTTATATCCTGTATACAAAATTTCTTCCAGAAGGAGAGTTTCGATTTCAACATATAATACCTTATCTTTTAGCAAATTGGATCAAGATGGTACTTTAAAGAGGTCATTTTTCGATTTTCTCAATAGTTATTTAATGTCACGAGAAAAACCACTGGAAAATTACGAAAAAACGCTAAAAATGGGATTTTAATTTCTAACGCTTTGTTTATCACCATAGAAACGAATAAAAAATTATAATATTTTAATATTAATTCAACTTACATGATAAAATAAATAATAACAAAATATAAAATATCAAGACTGACAAACCGTCTCCGCTCAGAATCGTTTTTCTTATACAATGATATTATATCATTGAATTCAAGTCTAATACAACCATTATACAATGACCCACTTGTAATCTACTGTACAGCAGA
>NW_021758585.1:0-1249 GCF_005508785.2 Acyrthosiphon pisum
AACACGGTAGGTATATATGGGGACGACGAGGCTTATTGTTGTAAGTCGTGTCGTTTTACTTTCGTAATTAACTCGTGTGCTTTTCACCGCCACTATACTTGGTATTGTGAGAGAGTATACGTATATATTATACACGCATCGTGTATATCACCGCCGTGAATAATAAATATAATTTCCCAACGGTGGTAGCGGAGGCGCATCGGTGAAGGCACCGCGACTGAGAAGGGTTGCGGGCGAGGGTGGTGGCATGGAAGGCTTAAAATTTAAACACCAACGGATAGACAGCGGCGGCGGCCGCGGTCGTGGCTATATAGTACCAAAGGAAAAAAGAAAACTTTTCCTCGTCGTCCATAAAAGTGAAAAATTAACGTTAATGCCTAAACAGAAACGACGCGCTCTTATAATATATAATCAACCCTCCGTCTTTGCTGTAGCCTTGAATAGTTCCAAACACGCAAACGTTTTTTTTTCTTACCGGTCCGTATTTTCCGTCACAGGGTGAGGAATGTTTGTATTTAAACACATCACGACTGCCATGGCAGTCTAGCTCAGTAAAGAACTACGTGGTTTGAATAGGTTTTCAATGTCGCACATAATTATATACACAATCAAAACCGCGATGATGGAGATGGCGTATCGGTTGAAAACGAATTCTCAAAAAAAAAAATCAGACGATTTACGCGTGTGATATTTTATAATATTGAAGTTGTAGTTATTTTTTTCTTTTTTTTCGTTGATTTAATTTTAGATTCTGAACGAAGTGATGAATGTATTGATTTTACAATGATGTGTGTTTTTTTTTTTTTTTTTTTTTTTTTTTTGTGTCTGACGACAACTTTTGGAGCAGTAAAAATGCTTCGATTTTCAAAAGTTGTACCTTTTCTGAAAGGAAAGTGAATCTAGTTGGTACTTTGGGGGGTCAAAAGTGAAAATTTCCCAATACTTTTCAAAAGCGGCAGGAAAAACCTTAAAAAAATAACGGAAAAACGCGAATTTTTACGCAAAACCAATTTTTGACAAAAACGAAAACTTAATTTTACTGTAACTCAAAAAATAATTATTGTAAGCACTTGAAATTTGCAACAGATGTTTATATTAGCGTTGTCTATACAGGGTTAAATATTCAAAGTGTTTCGACTTTTTTTGAGCTATTTATAGACAAATGAAATTTTCAATTTTTCTAAGTATTTTTTTTTAAAATAACGATAAAAATTTTTGGGTTGGATAGAAAACTTTGAAAATTTAATAC